>NC_041384.1:750596096-750619401 GCF_002162155.2 Triticum dicoccoides
GGGGGAATTGCATGTCTGATGCTAGGCATGCAAATGCAAGTGTCACCCTGAACTCCAATCGACCCTTGTTTTGCTAGAGGGTGGTGGGAGAGTGTGTGTGGGCGGAGTGAGGTAGTTGCATGTCGGACACTAGGCATGCAACTACAAGTGTTGCCCCAGAATGCAACTACATGTCTACCCAAACAACTGCAATTGACCTTTTTTGTTGAAGGATGACAGGAGGGGGAGGGGGGTAGTTGCATGTCTGACAGTAGGCATGCAACTGCAAATGTCACCCTCGACTCTGTGGTGTTTGTCGGTGGGAGGGGCAATTGCATGTCTACCATTAAATACACAACTCCAAGTGTCGCCCCCAAGTGCAAATGCCCGTCTTCAATTCAACTACAACTTTATGATGTTTTGTCGGGGGAGGGGCAATTACATGTTTATCACTAGGCATGCAACTGTAAGTGTCATTCTCGAGTGCAACTGCATGTCTTCAATGCGACTGTAACTCTGTGGTGAAGAGGGCAGTTTCATGTTGGTGACTAGGCATGCAATTGCAAGTTCATCCCCCGACTACAACTCTGTGCCGTTTGTTGGTGGGGAGGGGGCAGTTGCATGTCATCTTAAAATGTACGCAATTGGAAGTTTTGCCCCAGAGTGCTACTGCATGTCTTCGATGCTACTACAAACTTGTGTTATTTTGTCGAGGAAGGGACCGTTGCATGTCTGTCATTAGACATGCAACTACAAGTGTCGCCCACGACTGCAACTCTGTGGTGTTTGCCAGTGGGGAGGGACAGTTGTATGTCTGTCACTTGGCACGCAACTGCCAGTGTCGTCCCTGGGTACAAGTGCATGTGTGCAACACGACTACAACTATGCAGTCACTGGTTGGTGGCAGATGCATGTCTACCACAAGGCATGCAATTGCAAGTATCGCTCCGACTACAACTTTGTGGTGCTTATCGGGGGTAGGGCGGCAGTTGCATGTCTGTCACTAGGCATGCAACTGCAAGTGTCGTGGTCGACTGTAACTGGCGCCAAGGGATATTGGCCACTTGCATGTATACCGCTAAATCTTCAACTGCATGTGTCACAATCAGCCCGCAAATGCGAGCGGTACAACAAGACTGCAACTGTGAATTTGTTTCCTATTTTTTAACTTCAGTTTTTCTTCTCATTCCCCTTTTCCTTTCCACCTTTTTCTATTTTTATCCTTTGTTTTCCATTTTTAATTTTCCTTTCTCTATTTTATTATTTAAATTTTTTCGCTTGTTTATCTGGTTAATTTGCTCTTTCCCCCCTTTAATATGATTTTCATTTCCCATTAATAGAAATATATTTCCTTGTGTGTATATGAATATTTAAAAAATACATGCTCAAGTTTTTTCTAAAAATAATTAGTGAGCACTTTTCCGATATACGGTGAACATTTTTTCAATATGTGATGAAACATTTTCTAGAATTGTTCATGCAATTCTTAGTAAATGTTCATGTATTTTAAAAAAGTGTTTATGTATTTGAAAACATAATTCATATCTATTGTATACTGTCCATAAAATTTAAAACTGTTCACGGTTCTTAAAAAATGTTCATGTAATTTTTTGAAATTGTTCATGTAACAGAAATGATTTATATACTATATATACCTGTGTGTGTTGTCCTTTGTCCTTCTGTACTTTAACAACCACAGGCAGCAAGTTCATAGCTCGTCAGCAAGCAATAGGAAGCACACAATTATTATTATTTCTTCAATATCGTTTCTTTGTGTTCAAATCCTCTGTATTTTTCATGAACGAAAAATGACAATAAGTTACATGCCCATCTAAAAAAACACTACAAGCATGCACCGTGTTGCATATACAATAATTTTTCCGGAAAAAATGCTATGATTTGAACAAAAAAAGTTACCTCACTCGTTGAGGTTGTAGTTTTTTTTTAGAAAAACTAAGGTTGTAGCTGGATAGAAAACACATATTATATTTGCAGTCGTACAGCCCAATTACAAGAAGAGGAAAAAATCCGGCAAAAAGCAACAGATCGCAGGGAAAAGAAAAAAGATGAGATAAAGGCCCAGTAGAAGTACAAAGCCAATCCATAACAGCAAAAACACACAAACAGTCACATAAACGAAGCAGGTCTGGTTTGTACATGTGCTGATGTCATATACGTATGCTGATATCGTCAGTCGACTGAGTCTTCGCGAAGTCTCAGTCAACGGAGACCTAGACAGACCCTACATGCAACTGATATTTTAATTTTGTTTTAATTTTTTTAACATGAAAGATCTTTTTTACAATACAAATTATTTTTCGAAGAATGATAGGAAAAACAAAGAGCGAGCAAGATGATATGGAGAGTAGAAATTATATTTTGTGTTCTTTTTTCCATTTTTGATATTTTACTTCTTTGTCATAAAATATATTTTTATACAACTCAAACCCATTTTAAAAAATGATGAGAAAAAATATGCAACAAGTACACAAAGAAGAGAAGGAACATATATCTAAAAAAAGAAGAGAAGGAACACAGATCTAAACAAAAGAGAAGGAACATAGCACGAGCACGTGACGTGCAATGCGAAAGAAGAAAAATGGGCCGATCTGCAGGCCCATGCAACGATCGCGAGTGGAGAAACAAGCAGCGATACGTAGAACAAAATCTGGCTTAGTTCCTCTAGGAAAAGTAACAAAACCTGGCTAAAAACAAATGTTGCGCCATAAAAATTGTACGCTGACGTCAGCCGACTGAGACTTCGCGAAGTCTCAGTCGACTGATTCCTAGCCAGACCCTTCTATTTTCTATCATGATTGATGTATCGTACAACTCTACACTATAGGAATAAAAAACATCTCCAAGCAAAAGAGAGACGAATTGTTAGATCATTTTTTATTTATAATATAACTAATTTTTCAAAGGTCAATAAATACTTCAAATTGCCTTAATCTTTTTATCTCCGAACCACATGCTCACGTGTCATTGTAGACGACTCGAGAAACATACTGCCATGGTCCTGCGAAAGCAAGAACTTGACAACATTGAGCAAGCATTCTTCCTTGGGACACCATAAAAATTGCATAGTCGAAGGTGGCGACTGGCACGGGCAGAAGGCCTACTTTGCGACCATCGCCCTGGCTCGCGCATGACAGTGACCGTGTGGTGGACATCAAGTATAAATTATATAACCTCACCTTCTACCTCGACAAGGACGATCTTAGCAACAACTTTATCATGCACGATATAAGATTATCTCTACTGCCTCAGCTACCATATTCATCCGCCTCAAGGTCGCAAAAGATCCAAAAAAACAGATGGTAAAGGCGATGGTCGTGACCTCAACCGACACCAGTTCGTTCGCCCAGTCCAAAACCAGTCAGCCCCCGAGCTATGACGCGTGCATATCTCCATGATCTGGCTTGCTTCGTGAAAACCGACATTCGTTCTTCAATGAAGCACATGCATCTCGATCAATGTTTGATGCGGCCATCACAATGCCCTTCTGACATGAACTTTCCAATTCATTTTGTTAGGCTCTTCCTTATGAGTTCGGATCAATGAGCCTCAGTATGATAATAGTACGTGTTTGAGCGTAGATCCATTCCAAAATATTTTTTTCATCTCCCTTTGCAACGCACGGGCATATGTACAAAACCAACTAAAATTCTTGTGGTTGAGGTATTATGCGCTACTGCTTTAGCAGTACATAACCAACTAACATTCTCTATAAATAGCAACAAACAGTTTTCATCTCCAAGCATATTCGAAAGCGAAAACACTTTGTATTGTTTATCAAAACTGTATGATGAGATAGTTCAGAGTGTTGGACGAAAATTGGAGAACACAAGTTTATCACAAACAATAAGAATTTGTCATCAAGGATCTAAGAGCTCTCGAAATACGTTGTTCTCCTCTTTTGGTTCTCCTTTCAGTACATAAGATTGCAGACTCTGGTTTGTGAGTATAAGGATGAAAATAACCTTAAATACCATAATGCACCTCTGTTCCATTCGATTCAAGGTGCAATAATGTACAGACCATTAATTATTACTCCCTCCTTCCGGAAATAAGTGACGCTGTTTTAATTCAAAATTGAACTAAAACAACATCACTTATTTCCAGATGGAGGGAGTATATGATTTATTTATCTGGTTGCTGCATCCCCTTTATACATCAAAATCAGTGTTCTACAATACTGATTTATGTTGGTTGGAAAGAGGATCGCAACAGAGGCACAATAAACTGCCGGCATATTAACATCATATTGGCGATCTTAAGTAGGCTGTGCCTCATTTTTTTGCCCGGTGCAACGCACGGGCATGTTTCCTAGTGTGTGTATATATATAGTCATATGATCTCTTATGCTAAAGTAACAATTCAGTCACAATTTCAAGTATGAATCATAAACTTCATTGAGAACCAACAAACTCTAATCTCAGTCATTGAGGCAATTGCAATTTATCATAACATAGGAAAGAGTCAATATAAGAGTTTTTCAACAAGTCCACATACTCAACCATATTTAGTCTTTCACAATTTCTAATACGCATGCAATATTTATGGGTATGAAGTTTTAATCGGACACTGAGAAAGATAGGGGCTTATAGTTTTGCCTCCCAACGTTTTACCTCAAGGGTAATGTCAACAATAATAGTTCATGAAGATTCACATCCAATTAGCTATATATATCAGGATCTTTCCAGCATATTGTGCTTGCCAAAGGATAAAATGTAAAAAGGAAAGGTGAAGATCACGATGACTCTTATGTAAGGTAGAACAAAAAAGTAAAATATAGGCCCTTCGCAGAGGGAAGCGGAGGTTGTCATGCGCTTTTATGGTTGGATTCACAAAATCTTAATGCAAAAGAACGTCACTTTATATTGCCACTTGTGATATAGACCTTTTATTATGCAGTCCGTCACTTTTATTTCTTCCAATTCACAAGATCGTATAAAGCTTATTTTCTCCACATTAATAAGTCATACATATTTAGAAGGCAATTTTTATTTCATGCACCAATGACAACTTACTTGAAGGATCTTACTCAATCCATAGGTAGGTATGGTGGACTCTCATGGCAAAAAATGATTTCGGGATATTTGGAAGCACAAGTAGTATCTCTACTTGGTGCAAAGAAATTGGCTAGCATGAGAGGGAAAGACAAGCTCAACATGTTGGATGATCCATGACAATATAATTTATCTCAGATGAAAGAAAACATAACCCAACATTACATTGTCTTCCTTGTCCAAAGTCAACTCTTTAGCATATCATACTTTAATGAGTGCTCACAATCATAAAAGATGTCCAAGACAGTATATTTATATGTGAACCTCTCTTTCTTTATTACTTCCTATTAATTGGAACGATGACCAAAACTATGTTTCTCAACTCTCAACAATTTTTATTCATCATACTCTTTATATGTGAGCTCATTGCTCTCCATAAGATCCATATGATCTCTTTATTTCTTTTTATTTTTTCTCTTTTATTTTATTCCCTCAAGATCATAGCAAAATAATCAGGCCCTTGACTCAACACTAAACTTTATTATATATAGCTCACAGACTCGATTACATAGCAGCATCATAAAGCAAAACTCACAAATAGATCATACTAAAACTTTATTCTACTAGATCAAGATATTATCAAAAGGACCGAACTAAGAAAAACGGTAAAGATAAAAGTGATGGTGATACGATACCGGGGCACTCCACCAAGCTTGGCAGTTGCTAAGGGGAGTGCCCATACCCATGTGTTTATGTCTCCTTCTTCGGGGGTGGTGATGTGATATTCTTGGCGATGATGCCCCTCAGGATACGATTCTCTTCCTCGAGCTTATTCACTTGGTGCTTGAGGTTCATTATTTCCTTACGGAGCTTGCCAGTGACGGCTAAAGCTCCTTTCACCCAAGGATGTTGCATAGCTGTGGGAGAACAAGTAACACACTTTTTCATATTTTCATAAGAAAGAAATCTAACATTGGAAGGGATGACCGAGTTTGGAATAGATGAGCTCTCTAGTTCCCCCATCATGAATCCTTCCCGGAAACGAGAAGTAACTTCTTGGTCCTCCTCCATGGCATCTATCCTTTTCAAGTCAGCTTCCATATCTTCTTCCATTGAGGGCCCAAAGTGATAGGCATCGCTATTTGCCCCTAGACCTGGTGTCGGATGAGACACCCGACTCTCCCTGACTGACTCATGAGAAGACATCTTGCGCTAATCTGCGGCAGAAACAACTCGAAACAAGAACAAAGGATAATTGCGTGATACAAAGGTCAAAACCTTTAGGAGATTATATAATGAATTTTTACCGACGAAAAGAAGTATCGTGCAAGAAAACGGAGTCCGGAGAGCACATGAGGTGCCCACGAGGCAGGGGGCGCGCCCAGGGGGTAGGGCGCACCTCCCACCCTCCTCAAAGCCTCGTGTCCTTCCAGGACTGCTTCTTATTTTCCTATTTTTCTAAATATTCCGAAACGGAGAAAAACTGCCATTAGAACTGTCTTGGAGTCGGAAACGTTCTGGGAAGTGTCTGAAACGTTCTGGAAAGTATCCCTGATGGATTCCTCCGGGGTTACGGTTTCGATAATATTAGTTTCAACATTTATAGGATTACCTGAGATATAATGTTTAATTCTTTGACTGTTCACCACCTTTGGATATGTCCCTTCAAAGTTGTTGATTTTTATGGCACCGGAACGATAGACCTCCTCGATAACGTAAGGACCTTCCCATTTAGGGAGAAGTTTGCCCACAAAAAATCTTAAATGAGAGTTGTATAGTAATACATAATCACGTACATTAAACTCACGCTTTTGTATCCTTTTGTCATGCCATCTTTTAACTTTTTCTTTAAATAGTTTGGCGTTTTCATAGGCCTGGGTTCTCCATTCATCAAGGGAGCCAATGTCAAATAGCCTCTTTTCACCGGCAAGTTTGAAATCATAATTGAGCTCTTTAATGGCCCAATATGCCTTATGTTCTAGTTCGAGAGGTAAGTGACATGCTTTTCCATAAACCATTTTATACGGAGACATACCCATAAGATTTTTATTTGCAGTTCTGTAGGCCCATAATGCATCATCAAGTTTCTTGGACCAATTCTTTCTACATCCATTAACAGTATTTTGCAAAATTAATTTGAGCTCTTTATTACTTAATTCTACTTGACCACTAGACCGTGGATGATATGGAGATGCAATCCCATGATTAACATCATACTTAGCAAGCATTTTACGAAAGGCACCATGAATAAAATGTGAACCACCATCAGTCATTAAATATCTAGGGACTCCAAACCTCGGGAAAATAACTTCTTTAAGCATCTTAATAGAGTTGTTATGATCAGCACTACTAGTTGGAATAGCTTCTACCCACTTAGTAACGTAATCAACATCAACTAAAATATGTGTATACCCATTAGAGGAAGGAAATGGTCCCATATAATCAAAGCCCCAAACATCAAATGGTTCAATAACAAGTGAATAATTCATAGGAATTTCTTGACGTCTACTAATATTACCAATTCTTTGACATTCATCACAAGACAAGACAAATTTACGGGCATCTTTGAAGAGAGAGTAGGCCAATAAAAACCGGATTGCAATACCTTATATGCAGTTATATCTCCAGCATGGTGTCCTCCATAAGCCTCGGAGTGACACTTGCTTAGGATCTATTCCTGTTCATGCTCAGGTACACAACATCGAATAATACCATCTACTCCTTCTTTATAAAGATGTGGGTCATCCCAAAAGTAATTTTTTAAATCATAGAAGAACTTTTTCTTTTACTGTTATGTAAAACTAGGTGGTATAAATTTAGCAACAATATAATTAGCATAATCAGCATACCATGGAGCAGTTCGAGAAGCATTTATGACATTTAATTGTTCATCAGGGAAGCTATCATCAATAGGTAGTGTGTCATCAAGAACATGTTCTAACCTAGACAAGTTGTCTGCAACGGGGTTCTCAGCTCCCTTTCTATCAATAATTTGCAAATCAAATTCTTGTAGTAGGAGAACCCATCTAATAAGTCTAGGTTTAGCATCTTTCTTTTCCATAAGGTATTTAATAGCAGCATGATCAGTGTGAATAGTTACTTTATAATCAACAATATAAGGTCTGAACTTATCACAAGAAAATACAACTGCTAAGAATTCCTTTCCAGTAGTAGCATAATTTCTCTGAGCATTGTCTAGTGTTTTACTAGCATATTGAGTAACATCTAATTTCTTATCAAATCTTTTCCCTAGAACAGCACCTACAGCATAATCACTAGCATCACACATAATTTCAAAGGGTAAATTCCAATCAGGTGGCTGAACAATATGTGTGGAAATCAATGCTTTCTTAACTATTTCAAATGCTTCTACACAATCATTATCAAAGACAAAAGGAATATCTTTTTGTTATAGATTAGTCAGAGGCCGAGAAATTTTTGAGAAGTCCTTAATGAACCTCCTATAAAAACCGGCGTGACCAAGGAAGCTTCTTATACCTTTAATGTCCTTGGGACATGGCATCTTTTTAATAGCATCAACTTTAGCTTTGTGAACTTCAATACCTCTTTCAGAAATTTTATGCCCCAAGACAATAACTTCATTAAGCATAAAGTGGCACTTCTCCCAATTCAAAACGAGATTAGTTTCTTTACATCTCTGCAAAACTTGATCAAGGTTGCTCAAGCAATCATCAAAAGAGGATCCATAAATGGACAAATCATCCATGAATACCTCACAAATCTTTTCACAAAAGTCAGAGAATATAGCCATCATGCATCTTTGAAAGATAGCAGGTGCATTACATAAACCAAAAGGCATACATCTATAAGCAAATGTACCGAAAGGGTAAGTAAAAGTGGTATTTGCTTGATCATCAGCTGACACAGGTATTTGAGAGAAGCCAGAGTAACCATCTAGAATGCAAAAATGTGTATGTTTGGATAATCTTTCTAGCATTTGATTAATAAAAGGCAAAATGTAATGATCTTTTTAGTAGCTTTATTTAATTTCTGGAATCAATTACCATCCTATAACCTGTAATAATTCTTTGCGGAATCAATTCATCTTTATCATCAGGAACAACAGTGATACCTCCCTTCTTAGGGACACAATGGACAGGACTTACCCACTGACTATCATCAACGGGATAGATTATACCTGCCTCAAGGAGCTTTAGTATTTCTTTTCTTACCACTTCTTTCGTCTTAGGATTCAGCTGTCTTTGGTGATCAATACCTGGTTTGGCGTCTTTCTCTAAGTTTATTTTGTGCTGACACAGAGTGGGACTAATGCCCTTAAGATCATCAAGAGTATATCCAATCGCAGCACTGTGCTTCTTCAGAGTTTTCAATAATTTCTTTTCTCCATGCTCTGAAAAGTTAGCACTAATAATAACAGGATATATTTTTCTTTTCATCAAGATAAACATATTTAAGAGTATCAGGCAATGGTTTAAGCTCAAACACGGGATCACCCTTGGGTGGAGGAGGATCCCCTAGGATTTCAACTGGAAAATTGTGTTTCAGAATGGGTCCTTGTTTAAAGAATACTTCATCTATTTTCCTTCTTTCATTCATAAAAATATCATTTTCATGGTCTAGCAAATATTGTTCTAAAGGATCATTAGGGGGCACAACAATAGAAGCAAGACCAATAATTTCATCTTTACTAGGCAATTTTTCATCATGTGGTTGTCTACGAAATTTAGAAAAATTAAACTCATGAGACATATCATCCAAACCAATAGTAACAATATCCTTTTCGCAGTCTATCCTAGCATTAACAGTATTTAAGAATGGTCTACCAAATATAATGGGACAAAAACTATCTTGTGGGGAATTAAGAACAAGAAAATCGGCAGGATATTTAACATTCTCACACAAGACTTCAACATCTCTAACAATCTTAATCGTGAAACAGTATCTCTATTGGCAAGCTTAATTGTAACATCGATATCTTCTATCTCAGCAATTGCAATATCATGCATAATTTCTTTGTATAAGGTATGAGGTATTGCACTAGCTCTAGCACCCATATCACATAAGTCATGATAACAATGATCCCCTATCTATTATATACTTAAGACAAAAGACAAATAAGCCATCATGTTCGTCCACATGTGCTAGTATTACTTGCACCATCTGATTAGAAAAATAACGGCCAAGATTTAAAGTTCTTACGTATGATTCTAACATGTACGTAACAACATATTGGACCATCGCATTGTCAAGTGTGTGCATATATTTGTATATGACAAGTACATGCACGGAAAGACACACAATCTTTTTTGTCACGCAACCTTTTATTTTGTTTGGATACAAACAAGAAATCGTCTAGAGATATAATTAGGAAACATAATAGTCACGGTATGATAGAAAAGGGAAGATAAAACGTAATGGAAGCAATCACGTATTTTAATCGCTGATGTTTGCAAATATACGTGAGCCACAAGTTGTCAAGGCTCTGCCTCAGCTCTGCGAAGCGCACTCATCGGAACCGATGTGTCCGGCGGCGTTGGCATGGCAGCGGAAGCTATCCATCTCCACAAAACTGAGGAAAACCTCATAGACGTTCTGGAAAGATGCCGCTGAGTCGATGGGAGCAACAAGAGAACAAGGAAGACCCCAAGGTAGTGTTGTAGAAGAAGGCCATCATGCTGACAGAGAAGTTGAAAAATCTCCGACCAGGCCGGTGACCCCGATGCACCACACCCTCGGCGACAACAGCCTGCCAGAGGCTGACATCGGTACCATCACCAAGCAACATGTAGGCTCCGGTGCATGCTGGAGCTGGCGGACAGCAGGTGGCATACGAGAACTGTGAGTAGCCATGTACCAGCTGCAGCGGCTGGCTGCAGCTCAAAGTGAGAGCAGTTCTGGGCCAGCAAGAATCGTGTGCCATGATTATGAGCATCGTCTATAACGGTGTCATGTGGAGCGTCACCGGCCCCGATGGGAGCACGATCATCACAACAAGGAGTCAGAGCTGATTATTTTTTCTCTAAGTCAGGTTGCGTTTGTCTTTTCTTTTAGGTATTAATAGTGCAAAAATGTCGAAAAAAGTGGACGAGCTACCTCCAGGTAAAACTGTAACAATAGTATATTGTAATGTCAAATATTTTGAAAAAACTATTCACGTTTGTCTTCTGTGTGTACGTGTAAATTTCCATGAAAATTGATGAGATTTGTGCGACATTTAAAACTTAAGTTATCATGATTAAAAGTTTGTTTTCCTTTATGCAAATTTACATGTTCTTGAAGCATGAGTATGTAGAATTTCAAACAATCCATGTGGTACAATCAATCTTTTCTGTGAATTTATAAGAACCTTTTCCTGAGTAGGGCGTTTTGGTGCCCATACTCATTTGCACCCGGTTAGAATTTTTTTATAAAAAATTCAAAAAATTACGAATAAATATGTGTGGCAGACAATTTGATGCGCGAGGCCCACTCCAAATTTCAAGTCATTTGGACATATGAGCAGCTCTCAGCAAAAGAGACAAATTGGGCCAAAACAGTACATGAATAGTAAACATTTTTACAGACCCTCAATCAGTCTTTTTTGCTGAGAGTTTCTCATATGTCCAAATGACTTGAAATTTGGAGCCGGCCTCAAGCATCAAATTGTCTACCACACAAATTTTATTTGGAATTTTTTGAATTTTTCTAGTATTTATTTTGATTTTTCTCGCCGGCCGGGTGCAGATGAGCTCGGGTGCAGAAATGGATTTTCGCCTTTTCCTTCCCTAAATAGCTTCTACATGCAGACTCTTAATCGAGTAAAGCTATATGTATGAGACAGAGTGAATAATTTGGACGTGGTAGTAGGAGAGCAACCACACAAGAAATAGAACGAAAACTTGACATGTAAGATCACACATCAGTGACACATGGGTTGGGGTTGATGAATCAAGCAAAGTAAGATCGTAGAACCGCGTTTGATGCACTAATTAAAGGTGAAAATTCTTGACAAACGGTAAAAAGAAAGTGAAAAAACAAGAGAATTACCGATGAAACATGCCCCTTAAGGAGAATATCATAACTCCATGGCTAAAGAGGCTTGTAGAGGAGCAACAAAGTGAAAAAACAAGAGAATGTACACATATTTAAATAATGTAACTATACCATGGTAGCCCTCAATGCATACATTAATAGCTATAAATATGCCTTTTCTTTACAAATACTAGCTTTGTAAACATTCGTGCCTCCATTAAACTGTTGCCGCAAGAACTTAAACTAATATGCGGAAAACAATTAACATATCTATCTTTTTGATTAGTTTTATAATATTTTCTTATTTGATGATTTCTCCAAAGTAAAAAAAATATTAGTTCATCACAACTTGGGGTTGAGAAACAAAGAAAGGGAATGCGTAGTCAAAAACTAATTGTCAAGTCTAGGGTCTAATGTAGTGAATTATGGAGGTGATGTTGAAAATTAAAGAAAGTTAACCATGGGTAAATTGGACCACTAGTGCATGATGCTTGATGATGGGATTCCATTCAAGGAGGGTAATAGAAGGTGGATGGTGGAGAGAGAGAGAGATAGGAATTCATTATGTACCGAGCAGCATGAAAAAAAAGACATTGGAGTTATCACAATCATTCAATAAAAAAAGATTGGCAGACTCAACCACGTAGATCAAAATTGTAGCTCAAATTATTTTAAAGATCCAAATGACTACACATTTCTTAAAGTAATATATGAAATGGCTACATACTTTGCATCGTGGTTGAACATACACAATATTATGAATTCCTCAAGGAAAGAATAAAACAAGTTTCTGAACTTAATAGTATAATTTCCCCAATAAAATGACAACTACATATAAGATTAGCTAATGTAGGAAGACAAAAAGGCATATCCAATGCCTACACACAAATAGAATACACACATTCTGCGACAATATCTTAACGCACCTTTTCAAAGATAAGTATTTAAATTCAAAAGTTCTATATAATTTATTCCCAGTCAACCTTTATAATTTTAACACACCCTACAAATGAACTAAATTAACAAAATAAATAAATTGATAACTTATGGTACTATATGATGTTTATTTTAAAGTTCAACATTATTTAAACTGACAAAATAAGCTACTAATTTGTGAAATTGTAATTTAAGAAAAATCTAGCCGCGCAAATACAAGGGTAACTCTGCTAGTTTTAACAGAAATAACAGGCATGCCTATAACAGGTCTATGTTTATCCTTAGCGCCAGGCTTAGCAATTCTAGCAGTTTCTTCACAGAAATAAATAACCTGCCCATCAATATTATCGGCCAAGAGATCTTTAACCATAGCAATATTAGGTTCAACTTTAATTTGCTCAGGGGGTTTGTGTGTCCTAATAATACTCTTGTTGACTACAGTTGAAACTTTATCATGGTCCTTAATTCTAACAGGGAAAGGTGGTTTCTCAACATAAGCAGTGGGAACAACAGGATCATCATAAGTGATAGTTTTTTCTTCAACTTTAATAGGTGCAACTACTTTTGTTTATGGGAGGATTATATTTAAACCACTTCTCCTTAGGGAGATCAACATGAGTAGCAAAAGATTCACAGAAAGAAGCTACTATCTCAGAGTCAAGTCCCTATTTAGTGCTAAATTTACGGAAAACATCGGTATCCATAAAAGATTTAACAAAATCAAACTTAGGTGTTATACTTGACTCCTTACCTTCATCGAGATCCCAATCTTCAGAGTTGCGTTTAATCCTCTCCAATAAATTCCATTTGAATTCAATAGTCTTCATCCTAAAGGAACCAGTACAAGAAGAATCAAGGATGGAGCGATTGTTGTCAGAAAGCCGAGCATAAAATTTTTGAATAATCATTTTTCTTGAGAGCTCATGATTGGGGCATGAATATAACATTGACTTGAGCCTCCCACAAGCTTGAGCGATGCTTTCTCCTTCGCGAGGCCAAAAATTATATATATAATTACGATCACGATGAACAAGATGCATAGGATAAAACTTCTGGTGAAATTCCAATTTCAATTGCTTGTAGTCCCATGATCCCATATCATCACATAGCCTATACCTTGTAAATGCATCTCCCTTCAAAGATAAAGGGAAGACCTTCTTCTTGATAACATCATCGGGCATCCCTGCAAGCTTAAATAATTCACAAATTTCATCCACATAGATCAAGTGCAAATCGGGATGCAATGTTCCATCTCCTGCAAAAGGATTAGCTAACAGTTTCTCTATCATACCCAAAGGAATTTCAAAGTAAACATTTTCAGTAGGTTCGGTAGGTTGAGGGGTAACTAATTGTGGTTCCGGACAAGGTGAAGATACGCCGAACAAACCCCTCAAAGGATTATGTTCCATAGTAACAAGTGACTGTAAATTTCAGCACACAATATAATCTTTCCTTACCAAATTCCAACTACCAAAGACGCTTCACTCCCCGGCAACGGCGCCAGAAAAGAGTCTTGATAACCCACAAGTGTAGGGGATCTATCATAGTCCTTTCGATAAGTAAGAGTGTTGAACCCAACGAGGAGCGGAAGGAAATGATAAGCAGTTTTTAGCAAGGTATTCTCTGCAAGCACTGAAATTATTGGTAACAGATAGTTTTGTGATTAGGTAAATGGGAACGAGTAACAAGTAACAAGTGTAAATAAAGTGCAGCAAGATGGCCCAATCCTTTTTGTAGCAAAGGACAAGCCTGGACAATTTCTTATATAGAGAAAAGCGCTCCCGAGGACACATGGGAATTATCGTCAAGCTAGTTTTCATCACATTCATATGATTCGCGTTTGGTACTTTCATAATTTTATATGTGGGTGGACCAGTGCTTGGGTGTTGTCCTTAATTGGACAAGCATCCCATTTATGATTAACCCCCATTGCAAGCATCTGCAACTACAACAGAAGTATTAAGGTAAACCTAACCATAGCATGAAACATATGGATCCATATCAACCCCTTACGAAGCAACGCATAAACTAGGGTTTAAGTTTCTGTCACTCTAGCAACCCATCATCTACTTATTACTTCCCAATGCCTCCCTCTAGGCCCAAACAATGGTGAAGTGTCATGTAGTCAACGTTCACATGACACCACTAGAGGGATGACAACATACATCTCATCAAAATATCGAACGAATACCAAATTCACATGACTACTAATAGCAAGACATCTGCCATGTCCTCAGGAACAAGCATAACTACTCAAAAAGCATATTCATGTTCATAATCAGAGGGGTACTAATATGCATAATGGATCTGAACATATGATCTTCCACCAAGTAAACCAACTAGCATCAACTACAAGGAGTAATCAACACTACTAGCAACCCACAGGTACCATTCTGAGGTTTGGATACATAGATTGGATACAAGAGATGAACTAGGGTTTGAGATGAGATGGTGCCAGTGAAGATGTTGATGGAGATTGACCCCCTCCCGATGTAAGGATCGTTGGTGATCACGATGGTGATGATTTCCCCCTCCCGGAGGGAAGTGTCCCCGGCAGAACAGCTCTGCCGGAGCCCTAGATTAGTTCCGCCAAGGTTTTGCCTCGTGGCGGCGGAGGCTCGTCCCGAAAGCTTGCTTATGATTTTTTTCCTCGACGGAAGACTCCATATAGCAGAATATGGGCATCGGAGGGCCACCAGGGGGCCCGCGAGGCAGGGGGCGTGCCCAGGGGGGTAGGGCGCGCCCCCACCCTCGTGGCTGGTGGGTGGCCCCCCTCTGGTACTTCTTGCGCTCAGTATTTTTTATACATTCTGGAAATAACTTCCGTGAAGTTTCATGACTTTTGGAGCTGTGCAGAATAGGTCTCTAATATTCGCTCCTTTTCCAGCCCAGAATTCCAGCTGCCGGCATGCTCCTTCTTTATGTAAACCTTGTAAAATAAGAGAGAATAGGCATAAGTATTGTGACATAATGTGTAATAACAACCCATAATGCAATAAATATTGTATAAAAGCATGATGCAAAATGGACGTATCATGTGACATAATGTGTAATAACAACCCATAATGCAATAAATATCGATATAAAAGCATGAAGCAAAATGGATGTATCAATTCCCCCAAGCTTAGACCTCGCTTGTCCTCAAGCGAAAGCCGATATCGAAAAATATCTCCACATGTTTAGAGATACACTAGTAGAAAAAGGGTCAAATGTGAAGCACATTAGTGCCGGTTTGAATTTGAGCCGGCACTAATGTGTGCATTAGTGCCGGTTCCAACGGCTAGCCGGCCGCTCTCATTAGTACCGGTTCATGACGAACCTTTAGCACCGGTTCGTGCCACGAACCGATACTAAAGTGAGTGGTGGCAGGATGTTGTCAGTCTGGGGCCCCTCCAGCACCTTTAGTACCGGGTCGTATCACGAACCGGTACTAAAGGTCGTCCTACATAGACCCTTCGTCCACCCGAGCTCGCTCTGTTCTTCCTCTTTCCCCTCTCCTCTCTGTTCTTTTCCCTCTTCCTCTCAAGCTCATCACACATTTTGCCCAAAATTTGTCAAGATTTGAAGGCCTCCATCCATTCAAATGATCACAAAGGTTAGCAACTTTGTCCTTTCATCTCTCATTGCTAGATTAGCTCGTGCAATGCTTTATATAGTGATTGATTTTTGAGTTTAGTAATTTGGGAGGAATTATATATATGTGCTAGTATTTGATTTATATGCAATTTGAGGTCAAAAATAACACTTAGTTTGCATATGTAGGTGTGGTTTACTTAGTACCTTCTAAATCTCCGTCATAACCACCGTCGATTGCTCGCAACGTCCCGTCGCCGGCACCACCTTGTGGTGAGCCTCTTGTTCATGAAGTTTTATATAAAAAATTGATGTTTGTGTGATTTGGATATATTGTTACTCGTATAATTATCTTACCCATACGTCGTTTGTTATACATAGTGCCATGGTTTTGATATCCGTCCCCGTCGGCCCTCGTCCGGGTTATGATTCGGATGTAGTATATTCTCTTTTAAAACTATTCATTGCATTTCGTGTTTATGACAAATTATGCCCATTAAGTTGACATAGATATTTGTATGTAGGAGGTAGTTGAACCGGAAATTCCAACCGACCCTATTGTCGAGAGGTTAAATTTAGTTGAAAGAGAAAATGAGGATTTGAAGGAAAAATTGAAAAGAATTGAGGGGGAGAAGATGGAGTTGGAGTTGCATGTTGCCGATGTCGTCGATGATCACAAGATTAAGATGGAGAAAATGTGCTTGAAGATTAGAAAGATTAGAAAATATGCCATTCATAGTGAGGCTTGGTATCATTATGCTGTCGGATAAATTGTTACCTTAGTTGCGATCTTGATCGCATTTGTTGTTGCATTTAAATTCTTTAGCTAGAGAGTTATTTGTTTGTTGCATTTAAGTGTTGTATGATCTTTATGTAAGAACTTTATGTATTGTATTAATTTGGTGTTTTCGATACTGTGTCTTGAAGATGAGCCGGCAATGGATGTACGATGACCGATGCTCTCCCGAGTTCATTAATGGCGTGCGCACTTTTCTGCTTGCGGCTGAGGCAAACAAGCGGGCGGATGGTTTTATGCATTGTCCATGTGCTGGCTGTAAGAATGGTCACAATTACTCTACGTCAAGAACCATTCACGTCCACCTGTTTAAGTCCGATTTCATGCCCCACTATAATGTTTGGACCAAGCATGGAGAAAGAGGGGTTATGATGGAAGACAATGAAGAAGAAGAGGACGACGACAGCTATCCTAGCAATGGGTTCCCTGAATACGATGATACAACAAAGAGGGAAGAAGCTGAGCCGGCAATGCGGGAAGAAGCTGAAGAAGAGGCATCGGATGAGCCCGTTGATGATCTAGGTCGGGCCATTGCCGATGCAAAGAGAAACTGCGCAAGTGATTTGGAGAAGAAGAAGTTGCAGCGCATGTTAGAGGATCACAAAAAAATGTTGTACCCGAATTGCGTAGGTGACAAGAAAAAGCTGGGGACCACACTGGAATTGCTACAATGGAAGGCAGAGAATGGTGTGTCTGACAAGGAATTTGGAAAATTGCTGGTAATGATAAAGAATATGCTTTCAAAAGGTTGAAAGTTGGCATGGTATCATAATTTCACCCACATAGCATGTGCAAAAATGTAGAGAGGGTTACCGCAAAAACTGGATGCACTTCGTGTACAAAATGGACAATCTCTTTCGAAGTATCAGGATTTCGAATAAAAACTCATCCGTTACAAAGGCATTTTATTTTTTAAATAACATAAGCATTATCAAATCTTATATTTACTAATCGGAAGCACCAACAGAGCCTCTACGTTAATCCTCAAAAGTTAAGCAAATTGACCATAGGATCTCCATCTTAATCGTTTACATCCGTACGATGAAATACATCATGTGTCCTTGCCTCCTAGCCCGCGCTGAAGCAAATTGACCATCCGATCTCCCTCTTAATCATTGACATACCTCAAGAGTCCTTGCCTCTTAACCCACGCTACATGTCACGGAAAAAAATCTTCATGAAAAGATTCATCCGCTCAGCCTTTGCTGCCATCGAGTATCCTCGATTGAACCCTAGGGTCGCCCATCTCCTTGCCGCGAGCGCGTGCAGTTGTACGATGCTTGCCGACATGCAAACTGAGCTGGCCGGCCTCTAATCGAGATTGCAAGCTGAGCTGGCCGGCCTCTAATGAAGATTGCATGCTCGGCTGCACCGGCTTTGGACACGGGCTCGCCTATCTGCATACAAGAGATACGGGATTGCACGCCGGCCATCTCCTTTCCGAGAGTCTGTGCGGCTGCGCGATGCCGCGGGCGTCGGACTTGACGGCTTTGATGCAGGTAATGGAAAAGAGAAATCTCAGGAATACCGTGTGTTTTGCATGTTTGTCAGATCGTTTTGATATTGACCTACTAAAATTAGACGCCTAAACCTAAATAATCCTACGCTACCACCACGCCTGCTGGCTGGATAGGTTGAGTGTCATCTCAAGTACGAATCAATAGGATTTGTTGGCAAGTATGTTTTGTTCGACATATCACATCAAGGTACATCAGTCGTTACAAGCGTCAACAGGCTTGGAGTTTCATTCGTTAATGGCGTCGACAGGTGTGGAGTCTACGACGCCACCGTCCCCACTAGAAGGAGCACAACAACTGCATGGCTTGGCATGAACCGTTGATGGAGCTCAACACACACGTTGAGTTTGAGCAGCGATATATAAACTGCACAAATTGTAGATCAGTGACATACAAGTCCGCACCACTTCCACGTCAGACCCATGATTATATTTGCTACACGTTTGTAGCTGCTTTGATGTTAAAAAGTCGAGATGCTGGGAAGTATGAATCACATGGCAACCACTTCTCAGTTCTCACATGAAGTTTATAATTCAATTTTTTTAATATTTTCTCTCCAAACAACTTCTCGCATGTTGATTATATTTCATCAGTGGCATATAGATTACTTCTTAGCAAACTCTATGTATGTTATTCCACGAGCACGAGCTTAGATGGTTCCCTCATCCCGTAAAGGTGTCTAATGCATGTGCAAACGCATAAGTCCTTCTCAAGTTAATTTTAAAGGGACAATGTTTCTTACTAATTATGGAAGTTGAGCTGCATGCCGGCCTCTTCATCCTCAAACATGCTCGCGGTGCACTACAAGCCGTGCTTAGACACAGGCATGTAGTACTGCATCCTCAGACATGCTCGCGGTGCACTACAAGCTGTGCTTAGACACAGGCATGTAGTACTGCATCCACAGACATGCTCGCGGTGCACTGCAAGTCCTGCTTAGACACAGGCATGTAGTACTGCATGCAGGGCTTGGGCGCATTAATGAACACCTGACCAGGGCAAGGCTTGGTCGTCTGCAGTGACCAGACGCCATTGTTGCCAACACCAGTAATTAGGTGTGGACGCATATGTACCTATACTTATTTCGTACAAGTGAACAAACCATTCTATTATCTCTTTTACATGTAACAGATTGTCAATAATAGAAATGTCGATGGGTTCAGTCAGTGCTCCAAATAATCCATCTCTCTCATACTGGCTAAAAAGCCGGTGTATGTATCAATTATAATTTCCTTCATTCTTATCATACTATGACTTTGGTCAGCACCAGATGCGTCAGTCCTTCTAGACTTCTAGAGGAACAAAATAAGAGGTTGCAACATGCCCAAGAGCATCTTAACATGCACCCGTTGGTCCTACTCGCCATGTGTTCGAGGTATAGTGTGGTAAAGAAGACATTTGTGTTATGTCTCCTTTTTTTAATAGGAATATGAATATTTGCAATTGAAAATAATTTAACTGATATATAAAAACTAATGAGATACCCTTCAAAGTAATTAATGTTGAAGGTCCTAACTTAGGATATAATGCATTCTGAATACTAACTTACTAATAGTATTTTTGGTTTACATATTTGGTTTCCTAGAGGTTTCGGAACGGAAATTATCACTCAGATTCTTATAAATTATGGCATCGATTGTGTGGTAAGAATTTTCTCTCAAGTTTATTTATTTCAGTTCAGTACAAAAGGTTAGTTTTTTTTCCTATGCGGGATATGAGCATAGATATTATTGAAGAGTACATTCAAGTTACTTTAAGGGTAAACTACAATTTTTCATAGATGGACAGAGGGACAACACCGTTACCGGCATTACGATTTGCATCAGTTCAAATGAGAAGCTCCAAATATAATCAGCATGCAGTCCCTGAGACTCAAGACAATATCTAATTGATATGCCGAAGATTACGAGAAATAAGTGATGTAAACTTGAGCAGGATAGAGAACCAAGAATGGTGTAGGAAAATGCCATAAAGTAAGGACTCATCTGCACTGGTCCTTTTTTTCATAAAACAATTAACTAGATATATGGAAATTTAGCTCATGTTCACATACATGGCATTTTTTTTATAAGCATTAACCACTGATTGCATATTCTGATTTAATGTATTATCATTTAACTGCAGTAGTCATAGGAGGCGAACATAAGTTGGATAACTATCATATGGTAACCTCCTTTTAGGTAAACATCATAATTCTCATTGCTTAATTGGTAGTGCAAAGTATCTTCTGTTTTAAAGTACAGGTATGCACAACAGTGACGTTCGAAAGCTCAGTTGCACTGTTGTTTCTTCTCACCAAAATTTCTTCCTAATATGTCAACAATAGTAAACTATAGAACCATTGAAGTGATGTAGAGATAGTAAGAATGATACACCTACATAGTAAGAAAGCGTATGAGTAAAGATCCTCTAAATATGAGTAGTTAATATCTAATTCCTAATCCATCATCATATATATCTAAATACTCCTCAATCGTTAATAATTGACACCCGTCATATTTTAGTATAGAAATGATCATTTTTACAGGTTTGAAAATTTCGATTTCAAAATGATTTTCAACAAACCAATCTATGAGATTATATGCCTATAATTTTTATCTTACACTCTTAATTTTAGTGTGGAGCATTGATGTTGAAAACGGAGAACGTTCAAGGTAAGCTCCTTCCGAGTAGCAAAATATTTCAGTTGAATAAGGTTATTATTCTCATTTTATGATTTTGTGGTTCTCCATTTGTCTAATTGAACGGATATTCATGTTAAACCATTTTCTTTAATCTTGGCTCTATAGTTATATCAGATGTTAAACATAGGGGGCGTATTAAGAATCCTTTTTATTACAATAGTACTGATTGTATGCTAAAGTTAGATAAGCAACACATGGATGTCATCACTGTGACAATCAATTGCATTTTAAAATGTAGCTTGGTATGCGTGTAAATGAGAACTTAATACGTGGGATGGCATGGATGCTACGGAAACAACCACTTTCAAGAGAAAAAGGATTTTAATTGCATTTTAATTGTGTAATTAGTAATTAAGTTCAACAAATATTCGATTCTAAGTTCGTAGCATGCCCATTGTTTGGCACCATTTCTTTTATCCGTGCAATCTCTAATCTCAATATCTTGCAAGTATTCATGTATGTTGGAGCCAAATATTTATACATGGATTACTACCTACAAATGAACAAGAAGGGCAGGGTCAAAAGTTACTAACATAAACATTAAACTTTCACAAGTTTGTGTTTTACAGATTTTAAATTATATCATGTAAGAGAAAAAAACTAACTATTTCCTTAGATGTTGCCCTCTAAAGTCATTTTACATTATGTTGTGGTTGTTTTGTTTGTTATTCAGAAAGAAAAATTAAAGATTGTCCTTTGAAAATGAAAATGAATTCACCTAAGTTTGACACTTATTGGACTAGCTGCAGGTTTCTAAATGTCATTCAGAGTTTTCCATATTCTAGGCCGTGCAGCTGCACGGGTTGATGACTAGTTGAATATAATGATAAAACATACTAATGTTAAACATAATAAAAAAGAATCACTGAAAAATCTATTTTCAAAGTTAAGTTATTCATAAACTAGTGATTCACACAAATTTCAAATAATTCAAAATTTAAACTATTCAAATTTGTAAACTGCCGGTACTAACAGAAAGTTTGTAATTTTTTGTACCTAAAGCAAAAATATTCACAAAGAAACTCTAAATACAGCAAAAAACAACTCAAAAATAAATAAAACAAAAATAAATAAAGCAAAAAAATAAGAAAAGAAAAAAGCCCACATACTGGGCCACAACGGCCTGCATACAACTAGAAACCCAAATTCTAGTTGGGCCAGGATGCAGGCCCGCTAGCCCAGTAGGCCCAACAGGGCATCGCAGCAGAGGTAGGCCCAGAAGGCCTGCTTAAGAGAGAAGCTCGAGACAGCAGCGACAGCGGGGCTTATAAGCAGGTGCGAGTGCCCCTCGGCTAGCGAGGTGGAACTATACTTCTGCGCACCTCGCCTGGCAGCGCACACCCTTTAGTACCGGGTCGTGGCTCCAACAGGTACTAAAGGGGGGCCTTTAGTACCGGTTGGTGCCACGACCCGGTACTAAAGGGGGCCTTTAGTACCGGTTGGTGGCTCCAACCGGTACTAAAGGTGTCCCCTATATAAGAAACACTTCGAAAAATTTCAGTTTCTCATCTCCCACTTCTCTCTGCCGCCACCCCTGTCGCGCAGTCCCCGTCGACTCCGCAACGCCCCTGTCCTCGTCGCATTGTCCCCGTCGACTGCACGGTGCCCCCGTCGCCGGCCTGTCCCGGTCGCTGCACCGGCCCGTAGCAGTCCCCTCGCCTCGCCGCCATCGCCTTGGATAGCGACCTCGCCTCGCCGTCGCCGTCGCCTCGACCTCGCCCGCGCGCGCTGTGAGCCCCTCCCCCGGCCCCTCTCCTCCCTCCAATTGATCAAAGCCACCGCGCGCCGACGCCGGCCGTTGCGCGCACACACACA
>NC_041384.1:750619943-750644506 GCF_002162155.2 Triticum dicoccoides
CGCACACACACACAATTTTTCTGTTTTTAGTTTTTAGTTTTTTCTGTTTTTCTGTTTTTCATACAAAGTTTTAGATGAATTAATTAATTAGATTAGATTAATGTCAAATAGTATATAGAAATGTTAGTTATAATATATATAATGTCAAAGGTTTTTTCTGTTTTTTATACAAATGTTATAGAAATGTTAGTTATATAGAAATGTTAGAAATTTTGGAAATGTTAGTTTTAGATAGATGAATTAGATAAATTTCAAATTGTTAGTCCGCCACCGAGTCAGCAGACTCCCGCTCCTCCAAGTCCACCAATGCGTCAGGCCACTCCTCCTCCAAGTCCGGCATAGCTTCGGGCCACTCCTCTTCCAAGTCCGACAAAGCGTCAGGCCACTCCTCCTCCAAGTCCGGCACAGCTTCAGGCCACTCCTCCTCCTCCAACTCAGCCATGTCAGCCGTCTTCGCCGCCTCAGCAATCACGGAAGTGAGCCGCCTCAGCTATGATGCGTAGCGGTACAAGTCGAGGTAGTACTAGAGGTACAGGCGGAGGCAAGCGATTTCAATATGGTCCAAGCCTCGCGTCTCTTCCGCAGAGACCTTACGACAAGTCCGAGGAGGAAAACGTAGCCATATCGAAGGCCGAGGTGGAAGCCCATTTTGCAGCGAAACCGCCATCGCGGCCAAGGGAGAAAGTGCCTGTGGAAAAGATTGACCACTTCATTCGTATGGCTAGAGCACCAGCTCCCAAGCCTGTTGACACAGACTATGAGCGCCACATCAAGAAGTTAAATCGAGCACGTCTACAGAAAGAGGAGAGCTCGAGATCGAGCAAATCAGCTGGCAAAAGGAGCGGTAAAATCGTTCCCCAGCTGGGAGAACAGGCGGCGCAATCAATCCCCCCGCATGTTGTGCCAACAACACATGAGTGTAGGCGCGCCCAATATTATTGTGGGCAAACCATTAACGTTCCCAGGCTGGGCGATGTGGTAATAACCGAGAAGCATATTGAGCAGGCTGAAACACTCATGATCACTGTTGGACAACTCCTCGATATCAAGCCCGTGTCTCCGACTAGAGAGGAGGAAATAAAACGGAAATATGTCCGGGTCCAACCTTTGGTCGAGCCAGACGAGGTCAGGAACCTCCCAACGAGAATGTATGAATTGCATCAATGGTACATGGACATTACCAAGATTTCCAATCGAGAGTCCCTCATGGTGAATGTCAAGAAGGATCATTACTACCATGAGAAAGCTGTGACCGTTGAGTATTCAGAACTATTTCAGCTATACAATCAAGACGCACTCGACAAATCTATCGTCAGTTGCTATTGTCTGTAAGTGATTTCTTTCTGTAATTTAAGTCTCAAGCTAGCTGTAGTGATCATTTTGATTAATCATTACCTATAACTATCCTCACTATATTCTTTTCTGTGGTATTATGCAGGATGAAGATTTATGAAATGAAAAAAGGTAGACGCTATGGCATTGTGTTCATTGACACAAATACCATTAATGAATACACATGGAAATTAGATCCATATTACGAAAAAAGTGTAGAGGAAAGCATGTTAGAGTTCTTCAAGTGCCTCAAATACAATGAAGATATACTACTTCCTTACAACTTCGAGTGAGTCACACTGTCTTGTACTACAAATTCTGTTTTTGCCTACTAGCTAGCTACATGTTTTTGCTTACATATGCTCGCTTAATTAAGACATGCAAACGTGTGTGCATGCAGATTTCACTGTATCTTGTTAATCATTAAAGTTGATGAAGGAACAATTGAAGTACTAGACTCACTACTTAAGAAAGCAAGTGACTACACCATCGTGAAGGGGATAGTCAACAGGTAATTTCAATCATTATTAACTATATCTTGGTCTATTTAATAAGTTCGTCATTTCCTGATAACAACTATTTAATAACCCAATTATTCATTTTCTTTGTCGGCGGGCAGGGCTTGGGCAAAGTTCATCAGGGCCACTCCAGGCCCATGGAAACAAAATCTGAAATGGTATCGACCCCAGGTAAGTAATTAAGTAGTACTAGCTAGCTGCCATCTCTTTAATTATCATGCTTGATTAATTATTAGCTTATCAAATTCCATTCTCGTAAAGGCCCTGAAGCAGGCGCCGAGGAATAATCTGTGTGCATACTACGTTTGCGAGAACATTCGCATGATGGCATCCGAAAGGAGCAGATCTCAAAGACAGGAGTGGGTACGTTTGTCAGAACACTATTCACAATTTTTACACCATTATCGATATCTAGTCACACAACTAATACACATGCATATTGATCTCCTTCTTAACAGTTCAAAGAGGTGCGTGAGAAGCTCCTAACGGAGGACCGCATAGAAGCAATTCAAGAGGAAATAGCGGGATTTTTGCTCGACCAGGTCATAGATCCCAAAGGAGAATACTATTACCCGCTACCGCCCCCATGAACCACTTCCAATTGTTATCGTGCTCCGAAGGCACCAATTAGGCTAATGCCGCTGGCTCCGAAGGCACCGATTAGGAGAAATTGTATATATACATATACATGTGTGTATATATGTGTGAATTAATTAATGGTGGTTGTGAGACAATCGATGATATATATATATATATATATATATATATATATATATATATATATATATATATATATATATATATATATATATATATAATGATCGGTTCTACTAGAAATTCTATTTATATATATATGCATAACGTGTACAATATGTAGTATCGTAAAATACCAGCAAACTAAAAAGAATTAAATGGAAAACACAAAATTAAATGAAAAAGAAATCATAAACCCAAAGCCCTCCCAACCTTTAATACCGGTTGGTGACACCAACTGGTACTAAAGGGCTCCCTGCCCCCGAAGCTGGCTCGTGCCAGGTGGTTGCCCTTTAGCACCAGTTCATGCTGAACCGGTACTAAAGTGGGGGGGGGGGGCCTTAGCGCCGGTTACCAAACCGGCACTAAAGGGCCTTACGAACCGGTGCTATTGCCCGGTTCTGCACTAGTGATAGAGGTGTTTGTATAATAAAATACGGACATGAGGGCATCATGATCATTCTTAGAATAGCAACATATACATATATATTGTCATATGATTTCTTATGATAAAGTAACAATCTATTCACAATGTAAAGTAAGAATCACAAACTTCATTGAAAAACTAGCAAACTATGATTTCAGTCATTGAAGCAACTGCAATTTATCATAACATCGGAAATAGTCAATATAAGAGATTTTCAGCAAGTCCACATACTCAACTATCATTTAGTCTTTCATAGTTGCTAACACTCACGCAATACTTATGCGTATGCAGTTTTAATCGGACGAAGTGAAAGATAGGGGCTTATAGTTTTGTCTCCCAACCTTTTGCCTTAAGGGTAATGTCAACAATAATGCTTTATGTCCCCGCGAAAAAAAACAATATGCTTTATGAAAACCCACATCCAATTGGATATATATATATATATATATATATATATATCAGGATCTTTCCAATACATAGTGCTTACCAAAGGATAAAGTGTAAAAAGGAAAGGTGAAGATCACCATGACTCTTGTATAAGGTATAAGACAAAAATGAAAGATAGACCCTTCGCAGAGGGAAGCAGAGGTTGTCATGTGCTTTTATGGTTGGATGCACAAAATCTTAATGCAAAAGAACGTCACTTTATATTGCCAATTGTGATAGGGACCTTTATTATGCAGTCTATCGCTTTTATTTCTTTTATATCAGAAGCTCGTATAAAGCTTATTTTCTCCACAGCAATAGATCATACATATTTAGAGAGCCATTTTTATTGCTTGCAACAATGACAACTTACTTGAACGATCTTACTCAATCCATAGGTAGTATATTTATATGTGAAAATCTCTCTTTCTTTATTTTACTTCTTATTAATTGCAACGATGACCAAAACTATGTTTGTCAGTTCTCAACAACTTTTATTCATCATACTTGTAACATCCCAAATTTTCAATTTGAAATGTTATACTTAGGACATCATATGCATATCATATTTTCTTGCATTTCCTTTGTGAACCAAGAAATTCTAAGCAAATCAAGGACCCACGAAGAGAGTTGGGGATTTCGTTTATTTTCGTATATGAATTTTCTCAAATATTGAAAATAGTATCATATTGATTTTTAATAATTTTTTTCTCCAAAATATTTCAGAATAAAAATAAAAGAGAGGAGATAAAATGACTTCTCCAAAATAAAAGAAATATTGGAGGAAAAATGTTAAAAATCAAATTATTTTTTATTAGTTTTTATTTGGATTTTATTCTGAGTTATTTTAATTAAACTCGGAAAAAAATGTTTTTTTTAAATTGCATTTTAGGTCTGGGAAAATTGTTCATTTTGTCCTAAATTTTATTAGAGGACCGTGAAAATTCATTTCGGAATTTTTGGACTCCGTTTGATATTTCTTTTTATTTATTTACTCCGTCTGTTTAAAAAAAAGTGAACCGACCTTTGGGCCATGGGCGACCCGGACTTTGTCCGCACCCAGGCTTTATATGCCGCCACCCCACAGCGCCCCAGCCCGCCAACCCGCACGGCGCGAAACCCTAGCCCTGCCCGCCAGCCGCCGCCGCCGCCCACTCGCGCCGTCGCCACCGCCGCCCGGCCGGAGCCAGCCGCCGCTGTCGGTTCTCGTCGATTTAGTTTTTTCGGTTTAGGTAAAACCACCGGTTCTATAAAACCTTAGATTTTTTTTTAGATTTGGTTTTTTCCGGTTTCGTTATTTAGCGAGCGTTCGCTCGTTAGTTCGTTTTTAACGAACACGTTCGCCCATTCGTCTCTATTAACGAACGTTCGCGCCGTAGTTTTTCTTTTTATTTTCTTTTTTCTTCTAGGGACCTATCCGCAATTATTTTTATCACAGATTAGCCCCCGATCTTCTAACCCTCGTAACTTTTTAACTATTTGTCCAAATCCAGTGAAACCAACGCCAAAATCTTCGTCTCGAGCCCCTCTTTCTGTTTAATCAATTTGAACATGATTTTGACAATTTAAAGTTTGCTTTTAAGAAGATTTGTTTTTGAAGTTCTTTTGACCATAGTTTCAGTTCCGTACCTCTGATTCGATTGATTCTTTTTGCATATCGAATCTCTTCAGTTGAATTTTCAGATTTGATCTTCTTATTCAAGTTTTACCCTTGCATCGATGCTTGAGTGTTTATGTATGCCGTTGTTTGTTTGTGATAGAAATCCCGGAGTGTGAAGTGTGCTACTACGAGTCTCTAGGGTTTGTGGATCATCAACAAGGAAAGTAACACATTGATCATACTCTTCTCATACCCAATTTTTATACATTAGTTACAATCCTCAAACACTACATGATTAGGATGTGATTAACTTGTGGGCATTGGGAACTAGATGATAAGGTAGAACCTATCACCTATTTTATTATCAAACCCTGGGAGTTACTTCTACGTTATGCTTATATTGCCATGCTATGCTCCTAGACGTGGATTGGATTTGAGTGTATCCATGACAGATGTGAGACCGTTAATTAATGATTAACATAAGGTGGCTACTTAAATACACATCTGGGTGGATTGGTTGTGGGCACCTGGAGAATCTAATGTTGTCCTAGGATATCCCGGAGGACCTGTGTGATCATCCGATGGTTCGCCACCCAGGCTCAAAGGGATCATAAGATTATTCATGCTATAAACTTCCGTGTGCAGCCACAAGCTATTATGGGCTCTAGAATAGTTGATTTTGTTGCATGACCTCTTCCAGTGGTAGCCTAGCAGATGTAGGGGGTGTAGGTTGGTACTGTCTACCCAGGGTTGGAGTTAATGCTTCTGAAAGACTGTGTCTCGGTCATCCGTTTCTCAAACACCATGTAGTGCGAGGATTCCAACGGAGGAGAATTCCAACGAAGGAAAAGTGTGCAAACTTCTGTAGAGTGTATAAACTAATCATGGTTAGCCGTGTCCCCGGTTATGGACATTTTGAGTATCTGGTACTTGAATTATCATGTTGATCCCATCACCCTAAATTGACTTGTTGCGTTGTTAATTACTTTTTAATTGGGATTGAGTTGGAGGAATCTTCTCAATGTTTCAACCACCATAATAGTTAAATAAAATATATTCCTTTGTTGTAGGAAAACATTGGCATTTCACAAAACATTATAACAATAGAGCCTCCCTCAGCCATATATGCATGTAGTGATAGAATTTACCTGTTCATTTCTCTACTGTGTTATATTGCCAGCATATTCCATGTGCTGACCCATTTCGGCCTGCAGCATATCATGTTTCAGACTTTTCAGGTGAAGAGTAAGGTGTGCTAGGTCGTTTGTCATGCACTCAGCTATGCTATTGGAGTTGATGGACTCGCTTTATCTTCCAAGCCTTCCGATGTTATCTTATTTAGATAGCCTTAAGCCATATTTATTGTAATAAGTTCTCTTCTGAGACATTCGATGTAATAAGTGTGTGATTGAACTCTGCTATAAATCCTTCGAGTATTGTGTGTGTCAGCAATACCGATCCAGGGATGTCACTTATGGACAGAGATTTGACCGCCTGAGGTCGGATCGCTACAAGATGGTATCAAAACACACGCTGAATGTAGGACACGACCACTAAGTTGAGTCCTAGGTCACTCTTCTCAACTCATTTCTGACTCGTCTCCATTTTCCACTCTTTAGGATGGCGCAATCAAGAAACAAGTTTGCCCAACCGGATGAAGACACACCCTTTGGACGACACTTGAAGGAAGTCACTAGGTACCAGAACATTGAAATGCCAAGCTTCACCAGGACCTACACCGCCACTTTACCAGAAGAGGAGCGTTGGATGATTCGAGTTCAAGTTCCAGGAAGGACGTTCATGCCAGTCACTGAGCCCATAGAGTTTTCCTTTGATGCACCAACCTGGAGTCTAGGAAAGAGCATGGGAGCCCAAATCGCCATGGGATCCATCGACAAAGTTTATCACAAGGATCTCACGGACACTATCTACCAGATATGTGGACGCTGAGATGAGGAATGGGAGATGATCAGCACCAGGAAGGACATGTCCATTGCAGCTTTCATCCAGGAGTTAAACCAACACATTCATCGACAAGAGAACCAAATATGCGCAAACATGATAGATTTGAAGAAGTTGATGACTAGGAACATGAAGCTAGAAGAGGAACTCAAGTATACACGGGACGGATACGAGGAGGAAATGACAATACTAGTGGAGAGGAATGACGACCTGACAAGGAAGCTAGGAGTATTCATGGGAGACCCCGCGCCCGGAGGAGATGACGACCATCCTGAGGACTACATCATCACCGACGACACCGACTCCGACCCCGATAGTAGTGATGATGATTATGAAGACGAAGCTCGAGCAGACATCATGGAGTCTTCCAGCGATCAAAATTTCTAGTAGACCACCATATTATTAGTAGTAATTCCCCATGTATATATTAGTAGTCTGAGCACTTTTGTAACGATAGTTAGATCGATTGTATGCCCTTGCTTGGATTGATTTGGTGTGATATGAATGTGTTTGTCTCATGTGCATATGGGTAGTGCTTTCTCACTAGACCTCATTCTATTCTAATCTCTCCCCTCTAAACCCATCAGATGCCTCTGAGACGTGACCCCGAATTTGTCTTCCCACGGGAGCTCATCCAGTTGATCCAACAGCAGAATTGTTGGGGAACGTAGTAATTTCAAAAAAAACACCTATGCACACGGAAGATCATGGTGATGCATAGCAACGAGAGGGGAGAGTGTTGTCTACGTACCCTCGTAGTACGAAAGCGGAAGCGTTAGCATAACACGGTTAATGTAGACGTACGTCTTCACGATCCGACCGATCAAGTACCGAACGCACGGCACCTCCGAGTTCTGCACACGTTCAACTCGATGACGTCCCTCGAACTCCGATCCAGCATGACCTCCAGCTTCCTCATAGTTCATAGGCTCGTCATGGTCAAGTAACATGACCTCCAGAACAGGATTACCGTACCACTCTGGTGTAGATCTCACTCTGGTTTACCTACAAGGTTCGGTAGTAACTTGATTTGAAGTTTACATGATCATCATCATTAGCTTCCTCACTAATTGGTGTAGTAGTCACAGGAACAGATTTCTGCGATGAACTACTTTCCAATAAGGGAGCAGGTACGGTTACCTCATCAAGTTCTACTTTCGTCCCACTCACTTCTTTCGAGAGAAACTCCTTCTCTAGAAATGATCCATTCTCAGCAATGAATATCTTGCCTTCGGATCTGTGATAGAAGGTGTACCCAACATTTTCTATTGGGTATCCTATGAAGATACACTACTCCGATTTGGGTTTGAGCTTATCAGGTTGAAACTTTTTCACATAAGCATTGCAACCTCAAACTTTAAGAAACGATAGTTTAGGTTTCTTGCCAAACCATAGTCCATACAGTGTCATCTCAACGGATTTAGATGGTGCCCTATTTAATGTGAATGTAGCTGTCTCTAATGCATAACCCCAAAACGATGGTGGTAAATCGGTAAGAGACATCATAGATCGCACCATATCTAATAAAGTACGGTTACGATGTTCGGACACACCATTACACTATAATGGTGTTCCAGGTGGCGTGAGTAGTGAAACTATTTCACATTGTTTTAACTGAAGGCCAAACTCGTAACTCAAATATTTTACTTCTGCGATCATATCGTAGATACTTTTATTTTTGTTACGATGATTCTCCACTTCACTCTGAAATTCTTTGAACTTTTCAAATGTTTCAGATTTGTGTTTCATCAAGTAGATATACTCATATCCGCTCAAATCCTCTATGAAGATCAGAAAATAATGATACCTGCCACGAGCCTCAATATTCATCGGACCACATACATCACTATGTATGATTTCCAACAAATCTGTTGCTCGATCCATTGTTTCAGAGAATGGAGTCTTATTCATCTTGACCATGAGGCATGGTGCGCAAGCATCAACTGATTCATAATCAAGTGATTCCAAAAGCCCATCAGCATGGATTTTCCTCATGCGCTTTACACTAATATAACCTAATGGCAGTGCCACAAACAAGTTGCACTATCATTATTAGCTTTGCATCTTTTGGCTTCAATATTATAAAAATGTGTATCACCACGATCGAGATCCAACAAACCATTTTCATTGGGTGTATGACCATAGAAGGTTTTATTCATGTAAACAGAACAATAATTATTCTCTAACTTACATGAATAACCGTATTGCAATAAACATGATCAAATCATATTCATGCTGAACGCAAGCACCAAATAACAGTTATTTAGGTTCAAGACTAATCCCGAAAGTATACGGAGTGTGCAATGATGATCATATCAATCTTGGAACTACTTCCAACTCACATCATCACTTCACCCTTAACTAGTCTCTGTTCATTCTGCAACTCCCGTTTCGAGTTACTACTCTTAGCAACTGAACTAGTATCAAATACCGAGGGGTTGCTATGAACACTAGTAATATACACATCAATAATCTATATATCAAATACACCTTTGTTCACTTTGCCATCCTTTTTATCCGCCAATTACTTGGGGTAGTTCCGCTTCTAGTGACCAGTCCCTTTGCAGTAGAAGCACTCAGTTTCAGGCTTAGTTCCAGACTTGGGTTTTTTCACTTGAGCAGCAACTTGCTTGCCGTTCTTCTTGAAGTTCCCCTTCTTCCCTTTGCCCTTTTCTTGAAACTAGTGGTCTTGTCTGCCATCAACACTTGATATTTTTCTTGATTTCTACCTTTGTTGATTTCAGCATTACGAAGAGCTTGGGAATCGTTTCCGTTATCCCTTGCATATCATATTTCATCATGAAGTTCTACTAACTTGGTGATGGTGACTACAGAATTTTGTCAATCACTATCTTATCTGGAAGATTAACTCCCACTTGATTCATGCGATTGTAGTACCCAGACAATCTGAGCACATGTTCACTGCTTGAGCTATTCTCCTCCATCTTTTAGCTATAGAACTTGTTGGAGACTTCATATCTCTCAACTCGGGTATTTGCTTGAAATATTAACTTCAACTCCTGGAACATCTCATATGGTCCATGAAGTTCAAAACGTCTTTGAAGTCCCGATTCTAAGCCGTTTAAGCATGGTGCACTAACTATCAAGTAGTCATCATATTGAGCTAGCCAAACGTTCATAACGTCTGCATCTGCTCCTGCAATAGGTCTGTCACCTAGCGGCGCATTAAGGACATAATTCTTCTATGCGGCAATGAGGATAAACCTCAGATCACGGACCCAGTCCGCATCATTGCTACTATCATCTTTCAACTTAGTTTTCTCTAGGAACACATATAAAATATAGGGAAGCAATAACGCGAGCTATTGACCTAGAACATAGATATGCAAATACTATCAGCACTAAGTTCATGATAAATTAAAGTTCAATTAATCATATTACTTAAGAACTCCCACTTAGATAGACATCCCTCTAATCATCTAAGTGATCACGTGATCCAAATCAACTAAACCATAACCGATCATCACGTGAAATGGAATAGCCTTCAATGGTGAACATCATTATGTTCATCATATCTACTATATGATTCACGCTCGACCTTTCGGTCTCAGTGTTCCAGGCCATATCACGCTCGTCAAGTTTAACCTGAGTATTCTGCGTGTGCACAACTGGCTTGCACCCGTTGTAGATGGACGTAGAGCTTATCACACCCGATCATCACGTGGTGTTTGGGCACGACGAACTTTGGCAACGGTGCATACTCAGGGAGAACACTTTTATCTTGAAATTTAGTGAGAGATCATCTTATAATGCTACCATCAAACAAAGCAAGATAAGATGCATAAAAGATAAAGATCACATGCAATCAATATAAGTGATATGATATGGCCATCATCATCTTGTGCTTGTGATCTCCATCTCCGAAGCACCGTCATGATCATCATCGTCACTGTTGCGACACCTTTATCACCATCGTAGCATCGTTGTCGTCTCGCCAATCTTATGCTTCCACGACTATCGCTACCGCTTAGTGATAAAGTAAAGCATTACAATGCAATGACATTGCATACAAAAAAGCGACAACCATATGGCTCCTGCTAGTTGCCGATAACTCGGCTACAAGACATGATCATCTCATACAATAAAATTTAGCATCATGTCTTGACCATATCACATCACAACATGCCCTGCAAAAACAAGTTAGACGTCCTCTACTTTGTTGTTGCAAGTTTTACGTGGCTGCTACGGGCTGAGCAAGAACCGTTCTTACCTACACATCAAAACCACAACGATAGTTTGTCAAGTTGGTGCTGTTTTAACCTTCACAAGGACCGGGCGTAGCCACACTCGGTTGGAGAAACTGACACCCGCCAGCCACCTGTGTGCAATGAACGTCGGTAGAACTAGTCTCGCGTAAGCGTATGCGTAATGTCGGTTCGGGCCGCTTCATCCAACAATACCGCCGAACCAAAGTGTGACATGCTGGTAAGCAGTATACTTATATCGCCCACAACTCACTTGTTTCTACTCGTGCACAACATCAACGCATAAAACCAAGGCTCGGATGCCACTGTTGGGGAACGTAGTAATTTCAAAAAATTTCCTACGCACACGCAAGATCATGGTGATGCATGGCAATGAGAGGGGAGAGTGTTGTCTACGTACCCTCGTAGACCGTTAAGCGGAAGCGTTATGACAACGCGGTTGATGTAGTCGTATGTCTTCATGATCCGACCGATCAAGTACCGAACGCACGTCACCTCCGAGTTCTGCACACGTTCAACTCAATGACGTCCCTCGAACTCTGATCCAACCAAGCTTTGAGGGAGAGTTCCGTCAACACGACGGCGTGGTGACGATAATGATGTTCTACCGACGCAGGGCTTCGCCTAAGCACCGCTACGATATGATCGAGGTGGATTATGGTGGAGATGGGCACCGCACATGGCTAAGAGATCAAGAGATCAATTGTTGTGTCTTTGGGGTGCCCCCTGCCCCCGTATATAAAGGAGTGGAGGAGGGGGAAGGCCGGCCCTCTCTATGGCGCGGCCTAGGGGAGTCCTACTCCCACCGGGAGTAGGATTCCCCTTTCCTAGTAGAACTAGGAGCCCTTCCATGTAGTAGGAGTTGGAGGGAAGGAAAGGGAAGGGAAAAGGAGAAGGAAGGAAGGGGCGCCCCCCTCCCTAGTCCAATTCAGACCAGCCCATGGGGAGGGGTGCGGCCACCCTTTGAGGCCTTTCTCTCCTTTACCGTATGGCCCATTAAGGCCCAATACAAATTCCCGTAACTCCCTGGTACTCCCGAAAACACCTGAATCACTCGACCTTTCCGATGTCCGAATTGTAGCGACCAGACCTCAAAAAGTCTGATCTCTGTGCTCAGGTGTCATCCCTGGATCAGTAATGCTAACACCACACAATACTTGAAGGATTTATAACAAAGTAGCAATAACACACTTATTACATCGAGTGTCTCAATAGAGAGCTTATTACAATAAATATGGCTTAAGGCCATCTAATAGCGATAACAGCGGAAGGCTTGGAAGATAAGTGAGTCCATCAACTCCAATGGCACCACTGAGTATAGAACCAACTCCTTAATCGTTGTCTGAAAAGTCTGCAACATTAACGTTGCAACCTGAAATGGGTCATCACATGGAATATGCTGGCAAGGTAACACATAGATTGTAATGGAATGAAACAGCTATACTATATGCATATTTGGCTGGTGGAAAGCTCTATGGTTATAGTTTTGCGTAAAGCTAATTTTTCCCTACTGCAAAGGAATAAATTTTATTTAACTATCATGGTAGTTGTTAAACATTGAGAATGGTTGACAGCATTCTCAATCCCAATTAAGCATCATCATTAAACAAAACCCAGCAAAATTAAATCTTAGGGTCACATGTTGAGATTCACATGATAATCCAGGTACTAGATACTCAAGATGTCCATAACCGGGGACACGGCTAACCATGATTAGTTTATACACTCTGCAGAGGTTTGCGCACTTTTCCCCACAAGACTCGATCGCCTCCGTTTTCTCGTACTTCACGGTGTTTGAGAAACGGATGACCGAGACATAGTCTTTCAGAAGCGCTAGCACCTTACGATGGATAGACCGTTACACCTACTTTCCCCTACATCTGCTAGTCTACCCTGTAAAAGTTCGCACGACTTAATCAACTATGCTAGAGCCCATAATAGCTTGTGGCTGCACACGGAAGTTTCTAGTATGAAAAATCTCATGATCCCTTTGGGCCTGGGTGGCGGTCCATAAAGAAAAACATGCAATCTTGGAATACCTAGGTACCTCAATCCACCCAGATGTGTGTTTAAGTTGCCACCTTAGATAAACCATTAATTTAACAAACTCACATCTGTCATGGATATCACTCATCCAATCCATGTCTACTAGCATAGCATAGCAATAGTAAGCAAACGTAGAAGTAACTCCCAAAGGTTTGATAATACAACAGGTAATAGGTACTACCTCAACTACTTCCCAAACCCACAATTTAATTAGATCCTAATCATGCAATGTTTGAGGATTGATCTAATGCAACAAAACTGGGTAGTAGGTTTTGGAAATATGCCCTAGAGGCAATAATAAAAGCATTATTATTATATTTCCTTGTTCATGATAATTGTCTTTATTCATGCTATAATTGTGTTATCCGAAAATCGTAATACATGTGTGATTAATAGACACCGACATGTCCCTAGTAAGCCTCTAGTTGACTAGCTTGTTGATCAACAGATAGTCATGGTTTCCTGACTATGGACATTGGATGTCATTGATAACGAGATCACATCATTAGGAGAATGATGTGATGAACAAGACCCAATCCTAAACATAGCATAAGATCGTATAGTTCGTTTGCTAGAGTTTTCCAATGTCAAGTATCTTTTCCTTAGACCATGAGATCGTGTAACTCCCGGATAGTGGGTGTCTGTCTCTCCCACTTTAGTTGGAGCGGATTCGATGAAAAGGGTCCTTATGAAGGGTAAATAGAAGTTGACAAATCACGTTGTGGCTTTCACGTAGGTAAGAAAACGTTCTTGCTAGAACCCTATTGCAGCCACGTAAAACTTGCAACAACAATTAGAGGATGTCTAACTTGTTTTTGCAGCAAGTGTTCTGTGATGTGATATGGCCAAAGTTGTGATGAATGATGAATGATATATATGTGATGTATGAGATGTTCATGCTATTGTAATAGGAATCACGACTTGCATGTCGATGAGTATGACAACCGGCAGGAGCCATAGGAGTTGTCTTTATTTTTTGTATGACCTGCTTGTCATTGAGAAACGCCATGTAAATTACTTTACTTTATTGCTAAACGCGTTAGCCATAGTAGTAGAAGTAATAGTTGGTGAGCAACTTCATGGAGACACGATGATGGAGATCATGATGATGGAGATCATGGTGTCATGCTGGTGACAAGATGATCATGGAGCTCCAAGATGGAGATCAAAGGAGCTATGTGATATTGGCCATATCATGTCACTATTATTATTTGATTGCATGTGATGTTTATCATGTTTTTGCATCTTGTTTACTTAGAACGACGGTAGTAAATAAGATGATCCCTCATAATAATTTCAAGAAAGTGTTCCCCCTAACTGTGCACCGTTGCGATAGTTCGTTGTTTCGAAGCACCACGTGATGATCGGGTGTGATAGATTCCAACGTTCACATACAACGGGTGTAAGACAGATTTACACATGCAACCACTTAGGTTGAGTTGACGAGCCTAGCATGTACAGACATGGCCTCGGAACACAGAAGACCGAAAGGTCGAGCATGAGTCGTATAGAAGATACGATCAACATGAAGATGTTCACCGATGTTGACTAGTCCGTCTCACGTGATGATCGGACACGGCCTAGTTAACTCGGATCATGTTATACTTAGATTACAGGAGGGATGTCTATCTAAGTGGGAGCTCATTGAATAATTTGATTAGATGAACTTAATTATCATGAACTTAGTCTAAATTTTTTACAATATGTCTTGTAGATCAAATGGCCAACGTAGTCCTCAACTTCAACGCGTTCCTAGAGAAAACCAAGATGAAAGACGATGGCAGCAACTACACGGACTGGGTCCGGAACCTGAGGATCATCCTCATAGCTGCCAAGAAAGATTATGTCCTACAAGCACCGCTAGGTGACGCACCTGTTCTCCCTGCAGAACAAGACGTTATGAACGCTTGGCAGGCACATACCGATGACTACTCCCTCATTCAGTGCGACATGCTTTACAGCTTAGAGTCGGGGCTCCAAAAGAGTTTTGAGAGACACGGAGCATATGAGATGTTCGAAGAGCTGAAAATGGTTTTCCAAGCTCATGCCCGGGTCGAGAGATATCAAGTCTCCGACAAGTTCTTCAGCTGTAAGATGGAGGAAAACAGTTCTGTCAGTGAGCACATACTCACTATGTCTGGGTTGCATAACCGCTTGACTCAGCTGGGAGTTAATCTCCCGGATGACGCGGTCATTGACAGAATCCTTCAGTCGCTTCCACCGAGCTACAAGAGCTTTGTGATGAACTTCAATATGCAGGGGATGGAAAAGACCATTCCTGAAGTGTTTGCAATGCTGAAATCAGCAAAGGTAGAAGTCAAAAAGGAACATCAAGTGTTGATGGTGAATAAACCACTAAGTTCAAGAAGGGCAAGGGTAAGAAAGCCTTCAAGAAGGATGGCAAGGGAGTTGCGGCGCCCGGCAAGCAAGCTGCCGGGAAGAAGCCAAAGAATGGACCCAAGCCCGAGACTGAGTGCTTTTATTGCAAGGAAAGTGGTCACTGGAAGCAGAACTGCCCCAAATACTTAGCGGACAAGAAGGCCGGCAAAACGAAAGGTATATGTGATATACATGTAATTGATGTGTACCTTACCAGTACTCGTAGTAGCTCTTGGGTATTTGATAGCGGTGCAGTTGCTTTCATTTATAACTCAAAGCAGGAGTTGTGGAATAAGCGGAGACTGGCGAAGGACGAGGTGACGATGCGCGTCGGGAATGGTTCCAAGGTCGATGTGATCGCCGTCGGCACGCTACCTCTACATTTACCTACGGGATTAGTTTTGAACCTCAATAATTGTTATTTAGTGCCAAGTTTGAGCATGAACATTGTATCAGGATCTCGTTTAATACGAGATGGCTACTCATTTAAATCTGAGAATAATGGTTGTTCTATTTATATGAGAGATATGTTTTATGGTCATGCTCCGATGGTGAATGGTTTATTCTTAATGAATCTCGAGCGTAATGCTACACATATTCATAGTGTGAATGCCAAAAGATGTAAGATTGATAATGATAGTCCCACATACTTGTGGCACTACCGCCTTGGTCACATAGGTGTCAAACACATGAAGAAGCTCCATGCAGATGGACTTTTAGAGTCTCTTGATTACGAATCATTTGACATGTGCGAACCATGCCTCATGGGTAAAGTGACCAAGACTCTGTTCTCAGGAACACTGGAGCGGGCAACCAACTTATTGGAAATCATACATACTGATGTGTGCGGTCCAATGAGCGTTGAGGCTCGCGGTGGCTATCGTTATGTTCTCACCCTCACTGATGACTTGAGTAGATATGGGTATGTCTACTTAATGAAACACAAGTCTGAGACCTTTGAAAAGTTCAAGGAATTTCAGAGTGAGGTTGAGAATCAACGTGATAGAAAAATCAAGTTCCTACGATCAGATCATGGAGGAGAATACTTGAGTCACGAGTTTGGCACACACTTAAGAAAATGTGGAATAGTTTCACAGCTCACGCCGCCTGGAACACCTCAACGTAATGGTGTGTCCGAACGTCGTAATCGCACTCTATTAGATATGGTGCGATCTATGATGTCTCTTGCCGATTTACCGCTATCTTTTTGGGGCTGCGTCGAAATCCGTTGAGACGACACCGTATGAATTATGGTTTGGAAAGAAACCTAAGCTGTCGTTTCTAAAAGTTTGGGGATGCGATGCTTATGTCAAGAAACTTCAACCTGAAAAGCTCGAACCCAAGTCGGAAAAATGCGTCTTCATAGGATACCCTAAAGAAACTATTGGGTATACCTTCTACCTCAGATCCGAAGGCAAGATCTTTGTTGCCAAGAATGGATACTTTCTAGAGAAGGAGTTTCTCTCGAAAGAAGTAAGTGGGAGGAAAGTAGAACTTGATGAAGTATTACCTCTTGAACCGGAAAAAGGCGCAACTCAAGAAAATGTTCCTGAGGTGCCTGCACCGACTAGAGAGGAAGTTAATGATGATGATCAAGATACTTCTGATCAAGCTCCTACTGAAATTCGTAGGTCCACAAGGACACGTTCTGCACCAGAGTGGTACGGCAACCCTGTCTTGGAAATCATGTTGTTAGACAACGGTGAACCTTCGAACTATGAAGAAGCGATGGCGGGCCCGGATTCTGACAAATGGCTAGAAGCCATGAAATCTGAGATAGGATCCATGTATGAAAACGAAGTATGGACTTTGACTGACTTGCCCGTTGAGCAGCGAGCCATAGAAAATAAATGGATCTTTAAGAAGAAGATAGACGCGGATGGTAATGTGACCATCTATAAAGCTCGGCTTGTCGCTAAGGGTTATCGACAAGTTCAAGGGGTTGACTACGATGAGACTTCCTCACCGGTAGCGAAGCTAAAGTCCGTCCGCATCATTTTAGCAATTGCCGCATTCTATGATTATGAAATATGGCAAATGGACGTCAAAACGGCATTCCTTAATGGTTTCCTTACGGAAGAATTGTATATGATGCAGCCGGAAGGTTTTGTCGATCCAAAGAATGTTGACAAGGTGTGCAAGCTCCAACGCTCGATTTATGGGCTGGTGCAAGCATCTCGGAGTTGGAACATTCGCTTTGATGAGATGATCAAAGCGTTTGGGTTTACGCAAACTTATGGAGAAGCCTGCGTTTACAAGAAAGTGAGTGGGAGCTCTGTAGCATTTCTCATATTATATGTAGATGACATACTTTTGATGGGAAATGATATAGAACTCTTGGACAGCATTAAGGCCTACTTGAATAAAAGTTTTTCAATGAAGGACCTTGGAGAAGCTGCTTATATATTAGGCATCAAGATCTACAGAGATAGATCAAGACGCCTCATAGGTCTTTCACAAAGCACATACCTTGATAAGATATTGAAGAAGTTCAATATGGATCAGTCTAAGAAGGGGTTCTTGCCTGTGTTGCAAGGTGTGAAATTGAGCTCAGCTCAATGTCCGACCACGGCAGAAGATATAGAAGAGATGAGTTTCATCCCCTATGCCTCAGCCATAGGTTCTATTATGTATGCCATGCTGTGTACCAGACCTGATGTAAACCTTGCCGTAAGTTTGGTAGGTAGGTACCAAAGTAATCCCGGCAAGGAACACTGGACAGCGGTCAAAAATATCCTGAAGTACCTGAAAAGGACTAAGGAAATGTTTCTCGTTTATGGAGGTGACGAAGAGCTCGACGTAAAAGGTTACGTCGACGCTAGCTTCGACACAGATCTGGATGACTCTAAGTCACAAACCGGATACGTGTATATTTTGAATGGTGGGGCAGTAAGCTGGTGCAGTTGCAAGCAGAGCGTCGTGGCGGGATCTACATGTGAAGCGGAGTACATGGCAGCCTCGGAGGCAGCACATGAAGCAATTTGGGTGAAGGAGTTCATCACTGACCTAGGAGTCATACCCAATGCGTCGGGGCCAATCAAACTCTTCTGTGACAACACTGGAGCTATTGCACTTGCCAAGGAGCCCAGGTTTCACAAGAAGACGAGGCACATCAAGCGTCGCTTCAACTCCATTCGTGAAAATGTTCAACATGGAGACATAGATATTTGTAAAGTACATACGGACCTGAATATAGCAGATCCGTTGACTAAACCTCTCCCTAGAGCAAAACATGATCAACACCAGAATTCCATGGGTGTTCGATTCATCACATGTAACTAGATTATTGACTCTAGTGCAAGTGGGAGACTGTTGGAAATATGCCCTAGAGGCAATAATAAAAGCATTATTGTTATATTTCCTTGTTCATGATAATTGTCTTTATTCATGCTATAATTGTGTTATCCGGAAATCATAATACATGTGTGATTAATAGACACCAACATGTCCCTAGTAAGCCTCTAGTTGACTAGCTCGTTGATTAATAGATAGTCATGGTTTCCTGACTATGGACATTGGATGTCATTGATAATGAGATCACATCATTAGGAGAATGATGTGATGAACAAGAACCAATCCTAAACATAGCATAAGATCGTATAGTTCGTTTGCTAGAGTTTTCCAATGTCAAGTATCTTTTCTTTAAACCATGAGATCGTGTAACTCCCGGATACTGTAGGAGTGCTTTGGGTGTGCCAAACGTCACAACGTAACTGGGTGACTATAAAGGTATACTACGGGTAGCTCCGAAAGTGTCTGTTGGGTTGACACGGATCAAGACTGGGATTTGTCACTCCGTATGACGGAGAGGTATCACTGGGCCCACTCGGTAATGCATCATCATAATGAGCTCAAAGTGACCAAGTGTCTGGTCACGCGATCATGCATTACGGAACAAGTAAAGTGACTTGCCGGTAACGAGATTGAACGAGGTATTGGGATACCGACGATCGGATCTCGGGCAAGTAACATACCGATTGACGAAGGGAATTGTATGCGGGGTTGCTTGAATCCTCGACATCGTTGTTCATCCGATGAGATCATCGAGGAGCATGTGGGAGCCAACATGGGTATCCAGATCCCGCTGTTGGTTGTTGGCTGGAGAGTCGTCTCGGTCATGTCTACATGTCTCCCGAACCCGTAGGGTCTACACACTTAAGGTTCGGTGACGTTAGGGTTGTAGGGATATGTATATGCAGTAACCCGAATGTTGTTCGGAGTCCCGGATGAGATCCCGGACGTCACGAGGAGTTCCGGAATGGTCCAGAGGTAAAGAATTATATATAGGAAGTACTATTTCGGGAATCGGGACAAGTTTCGGGGTCATCGGTATTGTACCGGGACCACCGGAAGGGTCCCGGGGGTCCACCGGGTGGGGCCACCTGCCCCGGGGGGGCACATGGGCTGTAGGGGGTGCGCCTTGGCCTATATGGGCCAAGGGCACCAGCCCCAAGAGGCCCATGCGCCTAGGGTTCAAGGAAGGGAAGAGTCCCAAAGGGGGAAGGCACCTCCTAGGTGCCTTGGGGAGGAGGGATTCCTCCCTTGGTCGCACCCCCCTAGGAGATTGGATCTCCTAGGGCAGGCCCCCCCCCTTGGACTCCCTATATATAGTGGGGAAAGGAGGGCCTCTCACACCACGCCTTTGGTGCCTCCCTCTCCCTCTCGAACACATCCTCCTCCTAAATAGTGCTTGGCGAAGCCCTGCCGGAGTACTGCAGCTCCATCACCACCACGCCGTCGTGCTGCTGCTGGAGCCATCTTCCTCAACCTCTCCTTCCCCCTTGCTGGATCAAGAAGGAGGAGATGTCACGCTGACCATACGTGTGTTGAACGCGGAGGTTCCGTCCGTTCGGCGCTAGGATCTCCGGTGATTTTGATCACGTCGAGTACAACTTCCTCATCCCCGTTCTTTGAACGCTTCCGCGCGTGATCTACAAAGGTATGTAGATGCAATCCAATCACTCGTTGCTAGATGAACTCCTAGATGGATCTTGGTGAAACCGTAGGAAATTTTTTGTTTTCTGCAACGTTCACCATCAGTAGGAGGTATGATCAAAGTGGTACTTGCCTTGCTGATGATCCGCGAAACCTAGAGATTCGAAGTAACAGGCGGCGCACTCTGGGTATTCTATCGCAGACAAACAAACAAGCATACAATAAGTATTCATCTAATGCATAGGTAAAACTCAAATAAGAGATCTAACCAGAAAGTTCAACTTAAGAACTCCGGTTTGCAAAAAGAATCAAATCAAACGAAGCAACGAAAGTCAAACGACAAAAGAAACAGGCTTCGTTTACTATTCTGTATCTAGGGCAATTTTTTACAGTGGCAAAAACTTGTTTAAGTTGGTTAAACGAATAGAGGGTTTCGAGACGAAACTCCAGGCGCTTGAATCGCCTAATTCCGATAAACGAGCGAAAAGTTATACTAAAACGAAAATTGGATCAGAAATCGCGATCAGAAATAATCGCGGAAAATCCGAGAAAAAGAAAAACGACGAACAGGTTAACGAAACAACGTTCGTTATCTGGATGTAAACTACGAACGCGTTCGATAAAACGAACGAACGGGCGAATGCTCGCTAATTAAACTAAACCGGAAGAAAAAAAACCGATCTAATAAAAAACGGATCTAAAAAAATAAACCGCGGTTAATAAAAAAACCGGGCGGTTTTCTGAGGAAAACCGCCGGCGACGGCAGCTACCTCGGCCGGCGGGACGGCGGGGTCAGCGGCGAGCTCCGGTGCGGGGTGGTCGGGCGGCGGGATCCGGCGGCGAGGCGGCGGGGCAGCGCGGCGCGGGCGGTGCTAGGGTTCGGGGCGGCGGGGCGGCTCGGTGGGCTGTGGGATCGGGCGCCCTGGCTTTAAAGGCTGGCCCCGGAGGAGTCCGGGCCTAACACGGCCCGTAGGTCGGTTTCGTTTTTTTTAAATTATGCCGCGCAAAAAAACAAATAAAAGAAATACTAAACGGACTTCAAAAATACCGAAAAAAAATTCCCCGGTTTCTAAAATCAAGCCGCACAAGGTGAACATTTATTTGGGTCCTAAATGCAATTTTGAAAAACGCACATTTTTCCTAAATTCAAATAAAATAACGAAACACTCCGAAATAAAATCTTATTTGATTTTATTATTAAATCCTCAATATTTCTTAATTTTGGGAATGACATTTTATTCCCTCTATCATATTTTTGTAATAGAAATAATTGATGATAAAATAATTAAATCAAATGATCCTATTCTCAAAATTTGGGAAACTCAAATATGAAAATACCGAAATCCCCAACTCTCTCCGTGGGTCCTTGAGTTGCGTAGAATATCTAGGATCAAAACCAAAAGCAAATAAAATATGATATGCCATGATGATCTAGTGTATAACATTCCAAATTGAAACTTTGGGATGTTACAAACCTACCCCCCTTAAGATGAATCTCGCCCTCGAGATTCGGGTTGGCTAGAAAATATGTGAGGGTGGTCCTTGAAGAAATCTTCCTCTCGCTCCCAGGTGGCTTCATCCTCCGTGTGGTGGCTCCACTGAACCTTACAAAACATGATAACCTTGTTGCGGGTGACTCGGCTGGCATATTCTAGGATCTTAACTGGTTTCTCCTCATAGGTCAAATCACTGTCCAACTGAATTGCTTCCAATGGCACTGTGTCTCTCAAGGGTATGTCAGCCATCTCCGCGTGGCACTTCTTCAGCTGAGAAACGTGGAACACATGATGAACTCCTGACAATCCTTCGGGCAATTCCAACTAGTAGGCCACTTCTCCCATACGTTCCAATACTCGGTATGGTCCTACAAACCGTGGCACTAACTTTCCCTTAACACCAAAACGCTTTATTCCTCGAAGTGGGGATACTCGAAGATAAACTCTGTCCCCGACTTTGGAAACTGTCTCCTTGCGTTTAGAATCTGCAAAGCTCTTCTTCCTGGATTGAGCTACGTTGAGTCTATCGTGAATCAATTTCACCTTCTGTTCAGACTCCTTAATCAAATCAGGTCCAAACAAATGGCGGTCTCCAACTTTATCCCATGACAACGGTGTCCTGCACCTCCTTCCGTACAAGGCTTCGAAAGGGGCCATCTTTAAACTGGATTGATAGCTGCTGTTGTAAGAGAATTCTGCATATGGCAAATTGTCTTCCCAACTAGATCCATAATCTAGCGCACAAGCTCTCAGCATGTCCTCCAAAATCTGATTGACTCTCTCGGTCTTTCCATCTGTCTATGGATGAAAAGCTGTGCTAAACTCTAGCCTGGTACCCAAAGTTTCGTGCAACTGATTCCAGAACTTTGAGGTAAACTGGGTTCCTCTATCTGATACTATACTCCTCGGAACTCCATGTAAGCATACAATCCTGGTCATGTATATCTTTGCCAACTTAGCACTGGTGTAAGTGGTCTTTACCGGGATGAAATGAGCTACCTTCGTCAACCGATCGACTACAACCCAAATCGAGTCATAGCCTGAATGAGTCCTGGGTAATCCCGTGATAAAATCCATGCCTAACTTATCCCACTTCCATTCGGGTATCGGCAATGGCTGTAGCAATCCTGCTGGCTTCTGGTACTCTCTGACATACATCACAAACTGCTACATACTCCGCAATATCTTTCTTCATTCCGGTCCACCAGAAAGTATCCTTCAAATCCAAATACATCTTGGTATTTCCTGGGTGAATCGAATATGGTGAATCGTGTGCCTCTTGCAGAATCAACTTCCTGATCTCCAGGTCATTGGGCACATAAACACGGTCTTCAAACCATAGAGTGTCGTGCTCATCCTCCCGAAATCCTTTAGCTTTTCCTTCGCTCATTTTCGCCGAGGGGTAGAGGAAACCCTAAATAGCAAGTATCGTGGGTGTGAGATACATGTGGCCGTTGGTGTCGGACACTACATCCACGTCCCACAAGTGACGTGGGCGTCGAAGCCCGCGCCACTTGTGGGACGTGGATGTAGTGTCCGACACCGACGGTACATGTATCTCACACCGATGATACTTTCTATTTAGGGTTTCTCCTCTACCGCTCGGCGACCCTCGACGACCCTCGTTCCCGATAAAAAAAAGAGGAAGAAGAAGAAAAAAAAGAGGAGAAGAAAGAATAGAGGAGATCTTCTCCTCTATTCTTTTTTATCCTCTTTTTTTTCTTATTCCTCTTCTTTTTTTATCCTCTTCTTCCTCTCATGTTCGACGACCCTCGACCCCTCGGCGACCCTAGACCCCTGGAACCCTCGACCCCTAGACGACCCTGGAACCCTCGACCCTCGATCCCTCAACCCTATAGAACCCTCGAACCCTCGACCCTCTACCCTAGTTCCCGATTCTATTTTCTCTTCTTCTCCACTATTCCTTTCTTCTTCTCCTCTTCTTTTTCTTCTTTTTTCTTCTTCTTATTTATTTCTCCTTTTCTTCCTCTCCTCTTATTCTTTCTTTCCTCTTCTTATTTTCTTCTTTCCTATCCTTCTTTTCCTTCCTTTCTTAATATCACTTAGCAAATTTTGCAATGATAGGGAGGGGTGCTCCCGTGGTCTAAAATCCATCTATGCACGATAGAAAATTCTGAAAAAATACATCTATTATCCCTCAACGTCTCGCCTGATCATGAACAAAAAAAATTCTGTGAATTAAAAAAACATCATGTTCTATGAACAAAAAAACATTATATTTCATCCACATTCATGCATACATCATATATGGGATCATCTATGAAAAAACATCATATTCTATAAAAAAATCATTACATATATATAAAAAACAAGCATATATATATAAAACAAGCATCTATCTTTTGCATATATACATGAACATATATATACACAGAGAACATATATACATACAATCATATACTCACACATATACATATAATCTGAAAAAACACCATATATACA
>NC_041384.1:750645326-750693730 GCF_002162155.2 Triticum dicoccoides
GTCACGGTTCGTGTCACCAACCATGACCAATGCCCCCCTTTAGTCCCGGTTGGTGCCACCAACCGGGACCAAAGGCCTTGTGCGGCTGCTGCGTCGAAAGTTTAGTCCCACCTCGCTAGTTGAGAGGGGTGCGCAGTGGTTTATAAGCCCCACTGCCGCACCCCTCTCGAGCTCCTCTCCATTGCAGGCTTACGGGCCTAATTGTCACTGCTAGATAGCCATTCCCCGCCGGGAAATAGCAGCGCTTCGCTGCGGCAGCCCCTCCCACAGCAGTTGGGCGTTTCCGGCCGCGGAGGCGCGGTTTAACGGCCGGTACATGCCCACCGAGCGCAAGGTGTTTGGCGTTTTGCCTGTCTCGGTGATGGACTCGGATGAGGAGGAAGAGCTCGCCGCACTGCTAGAGGAGGAAGCCGCGGCCGACGTCCAGGAAGAAGAGCATCCGATGGTGCTCGCCGCCCTCGCCCAGCTGCTGGCGAGCAATGAAAAGTCGCGGCGAGGTGGCTCGGCGCCGGGGCGGGTGAAAGCAAAGAACCAGCATCGTCTGCAAGGCTACTGCATGCTCTACTCCGACTACTTCGCCGATGCTCCACTTCATGGCGAGAGAACATTTTGGCGCCGTTATCTTATGAGCCGAAAGCTCTTCCTCAGGATTGTAAATTCCATCCGGGAGTTCGACAACTACTTCAAGTGCAAGATGGATGGCACTGGCGCTCTCGGATTCACCTCCATCCAGAAGTGCACGACAGCGATGAGGATGCTTGCATATGGAGCTCCCAGTGATTCACTCGACAACTATGGGCGCATGGCCGAGTCCGCCAGCATAGAGTGTTTCTACAAGTTCTGTCGGGCAGTGGTGGCAGTGTTTGGGCCACAATACTTGAGAACACCCAATGCGGAAGACACTGCTCGGATCCTAGCCCAGAATGCAGCAAAAGGATTTCCTGGGATGCTTGGAAGCATCGACTGCATGCATTGGAAATGGAAGAACTGCCCATTTGGTTGGCAGGGGATGTACAAAGGCGCCAAAGGCGGTTGCAGTGTGGTGCTTGAGGCGGTAGCCACACAGGACCTCTGGATTTGGCACTCCTTCTTTGGTATGCCAGGAACTCACAATGACATCAATGTGCCGCAGTGCTCTCCTGTTTTTGCCAAGCTCGTTGAGGGCCATTCTCCTCCGGTGAACTTCGAGATCAATGGGCACCAATACAACAAGGGGTACTATCTAGCTGACGGCATCTATCCGAGATGGTTGACATTTGTGAAGACGATCTCAAACCCTGTGGCAGGAGGCAAGAATGTATGGTTTGCGAAGCTTCAGGAGGCTTGTAGGAAGGATGTCGAGCGGGCATTTGGTGTGCTCCAATCTCGATTCGCGGTTGTTTAGTACCTCGCTCAGACCTGGTCGAAAGATCAAATGTCGGAGATCATGACTTTTGTGTCATCTTGCACAACATGATCATCGAGAGCGAGCAAGAAGACCCAGTGTTTGACACTGAACCATACTACAGGCAGGGTCCTCTAGCCGAAGTTGATCACCAGCTACCAGCAACTTGGACTGCCTATCTTAGTATGTGTCAGGAGATCCGAGACCCACAGGTACATCATCAACTGCAGAAAGATCTGATTGAGCGCCTATGGAGGTTCAAGGGGGACGCCGCGTGATGAAATACGAGTTTTTATTTGTTGAACTATATAATTTGTATTGAATTATTTGTTGTTGTAGTATTTTGTTGAAGTATTTGATTTTTCTGTGATGAAATATGTGATAAGAAATAATTGTGTTGATAATTGAACGCCGAGACACGGCGAAACCACACCGAATATGGGCTATTCTCGTCCATATGGGCCATTTATTCGACGAAATTGGGCTGCAAAGTGGGACAATTTCGGCGCCTGGGGGCGAGCTGGGGGCGACGACTGGGCGCAAAACCACCCCCAGCGCCGAGTGTATCGCCGGCTCGCCCCCAGGGGGCGATTTTTATACGTCCTGGGGGGGCCAACGGCTGGAGATGCCCTTATTAGGGAGAGATCTAGGCATGATCATGTATATAGGCATCACGTCCGCGACAAGTAGACGGAAACGATTCTGCATCTACTACTATTACTCCACACATCGACCGCTATCTAGCATGCATCTAGAGTATTAAGTTCATAAGAACAGAGTAATGCATTAGGCAAGATGACATGATGTAGAGGTATAAACTCAAGCAATATAATATAAACCCCATCTTTTTATCCTCGATAGCAACACTACAATACGTGCCTTGCTGCCCCTGCTATCACTGGCAAAGGACACCGCAAGATTGAACCCAAAGCTAAGCACTTCTCCCATTCCAAGAAAAATCAATCAAGTAGGTTGAACCAAACTGATAATTCGAAGAGATTTGCAAAGATAACCAATCATACATAAAAGATTTCAGAGAAGAATCAAATATTGTTCATAGATAAACTTGATCATAAACCCAGAACAAATCGGATCTCGACAAACCCAAGAAGATCGAGGAGAACATTGTATTGAGATCCAAAGAGAGAAAAGAATCCATCTAGCTAATAACTATGGACCCGAAGGTCTTAAGTAAACTACTCACAAATAATCCAAGAGGCTATGGTGTTGATGTAGAAGACCTCCGTGATTGATTCCCCATCCGCCGGAGCTTCGAAAAAGGCCCCAAGATGGGATCTCTTGGGTACAGAAGGTCGTGGTGGTGGAAATAGGGTTTCGTGGTGTTCCAGGATGTTTTTGGGGTATATGGATATATATATATATATGTATATATATATATATATATATATATATATATATATATATATATATATATATATATATGAGGAAGAAGTAGGTCGGTGGAGCCACGAGGGGCCCACGAGGGTGGAGGGCGTGCCCCCCTGCCTTGTGGCCTCCTCGTTGATTTCTTGACATCCACTCCAAGTCCTCTGGATCACGTTTGTTCCAAAAATAACTCTCCCAAAGGTTTCATTCCGTTTGATATTCCTTTTCTGTGAAACACTGAAATAGGCCAAAAGCAGCAATTTGCACTGGGCCTTAGGTTGGTAGGTTTGTCCCAAAAATAATATAATAGTGTGTAAATAAGCGCATTAACATCCAAAATAGATAATATAATAGCATGGAACAATCAACAACTATAGATATGTTGGAGACGTATCAAGCATCCCCAAGCTTAATTCTTACTCGTCCTCGAGTAGGTAAATGATAAAAAAACGGAATTTTTGATGTGGAATGCTACCTAGCATAATTCTCAATGTAATTTTCTATATTGTGGCGTGAATGTTCAGATCCGAAAGATTCAAGATAAAAATTTAATATTGACATAAAAATAATGATACTTCAAGCATACTAACAAGGCAATCATGTCTTCTCAAAATAACATGGCCAAAGAAAGTTATCCCTACAAAATCATATAGTCTGGCTATGCTCTATCTTCACCACACAAAATATTTAAATCATGCACAACCCCGATGACAAGCCAAGTAATTGTTTCATACTTTTGATGGACATAGCACTATAGGTTGAAAAGAATGGTGGTTGTGGAGAAGACAAAAAGGAGAAGATAGTCTCGCATCAACTAGGTGTATGAACGGGCTATGGAGATGCCCATCAATAGATATCAATGTGAGTGAGTAGGTTTTGCCATGCAACGGATGTGCTAGAGCTATAAGTGTATGAAAGCTCAACAAAAGAAACTAAGTGGGTGTGCATCCAACTTGCTTGCTCACGAAGACCTAGGGCATTTTGAGGAAGCCCATCATTCGAATATACAAGCCAAGTTCTTTAATGTAAAATTGCCACTAGTATATGGAAGTGACAACATACGAGACTCTCTATCATGAAGATCATGGTGCTACTTTGAAGCACAAGTGTGGTAAAAGGATAGTAACATTGTCCCTTCTCTCTTTTTCACTCATTTTCCATTTTTTTATTTGGGCCTTCTCTCTTTTTTATGGCCTCTTTTTTCTTTTATTTCTTTTTTTCGTCCGGAGTCTCATTCCGACTTGTGGGGGAATCATAGTCTCCATTATCCTTTCCTCACATGGGACAATGCTCTAATAATGATGATCATCACAGTTTATTTACTTACAACTCAAAAATTACAACTCAATTGTTAGAACAAAATATGACTCTATGTGAATGCCTCCGGCGGTGTACCAGTATGTGCAATGACTCATGAGCGACATGTCTGAAAGAATTATGAACGGTGGCTTTGCCACAAATATTATGTGAACTACATGATCATGCAAAGCAATATGACAATGATGAAGCATGTCATAACAACGGGAACGGTGGAAAGTTGCATGGCAATATATCTCAGAATGGCTATGGAAATGCCATAATAGGTAGGTATGGTGGCTGTTTTGAGGAAGGTATATGGTGGGTTTATGGTACTGACGAAAGTTGCGCGGTACTAGAGAGGCTAGCGATGATGTAAGGGTGAGAGTGTGTATAATCCATGGACTCAACATTAGTCATAAAGAACTCACATACTTATTGCAAAAATTTATTCATTATTGAAACAAAGTAGTATGCATATGCTCCTAGGGGGATAGATTGGTAGGAAAAGACCATCGCTCGTCCCCGACCGCCACTCATAAGGAAGACAATCAATAAATAAATCATGCTCCGACTTCATCAGACAACGGTTCACCATACGTGCATGCTACAGGAATCACAAACTTTAGAACAAGTATTTCTCAAATTCACAACTACTCAACTAGCATGACTCTAATATCACCATCTTCATATCTCAAAACAATCATCAAGTATCAAACTTCTCATAGTATTCAATGCACTTTTTATGATAGTTTTTATTATACCCATCTTGGATGCCTATCATATTAGGACTAATTTTATAAACAAGGAAAATTACCATGATGTTCTAAAGGACTCTCAAAATAATATAAGTGAAGCATGAGAGATCAATAATTTCTATAAAATAAAACCACCACCATGCTCTAAAAAGATATAAGTGAAGCACTAGAGCAAAATTATCTAGCTCAAAAGATATAAGTGAAGCACATAGAGTATTGTATTAAATTCCATTTCATGTGTGTCTCTCCCAAAAGGTGTGTAAAGCAAGGATGATTGTGGTAAACTAAAAAGCAAAGACTCATATCATACAAGACGCTCCAAGAAAAACATATATCATGTGATGAATAAAAATATAGCCTCAAGTAAAGTTACCGATAGAGGAAGACGAAAGAGGGGATGCCTTCTGGGGCATCCCCAAGCTTAGGCTTTTGGTTGTCCTTGAATTTTACCTTGGGGTGCCTTGGGCATCCCCAAGCTTAGGCTCTTGCCACTCCTTATTCCATAATCCATCAAATCTTTACCCAAAACTTGAAAACCTCACAACACAAAACTTAAACAGAAAATCTCATGAGCTCCGTTAGTATTAGAAAACAAACCAACACTTAAGTTAATGTAATGAACTCATTCTTAATTTGTGTTGGTGTTAAACCTACTGTATTACAACTTCTCTATGGTTCATAACCTCCGATACTAGCCATAGATTCATCAAAATAAGCAAACAACACACAAAAAAACAGAATCTGTCAAAAACAGAACACTCTGTAGTAATCTGTAGGTTTAGAATACCTATGTAACCCCAAGAAATTCTAAAATAAATTGCTGGACGTGAGGCATTTATCTATTAATCATCTGCATAAAGAATCAACCTAATCGGACTCTCCAGTAAAAAATGGCTGCAAATCGCGAGAGTGCTAAAGTTTCTATTTTTTACAGTAAGACCACAAAGACTTTCCCCAAGTCTTCCCAAAGTTTCTACTTGGCACAAACACTAATTAAAAGCATAAAACCACATCTAAACAGAGGCTAGATGAATTATTTATTCAAAAACAGAAAGTAAATATATTGGGTTATCTCCCAACAAGCGCTTTTCTTTAAAGCCTTTTAGCTAGGAATTGATAATTTTAATGATGCTCACATGAAACACGAGAATTGAAGCACAAAAGGTGCTTCATAAAACATGTGACAAACACATATAAGTCTAACCTACTTCCTATGCTTAAGCATTTTATAAGCAAACAAATTATCATAGCAAGCAAAAATTAGCATATGCAAGGAAGAAGAAAGAGACGATAGCAATCTCCTCATGACAAGAGGTAATTTAGTAAGAATAAAATTTCTATAAACATATTTTCCTCTCTCATAATAATTACATGTGGGATCATAAGCAAATTCAACAAAATAGCTATCACATAAAATATTTTCAACACGATCCACATGCATGCCAAGTTGACACTCTTCCAAAATAGTGGGATTATAACTAAAGTCATGACCTCTCCGAACCCACTTTTATCAAAAACTTCATAAGATTGAACATTCTCCAAATATGTGGGATCTAAAGTTGACACTCTTCCAAACCCACATTCAATAATATTGCAAACACCATTATCAATCTTATATTCATCATGGGACTTAAATAAATTTTCAAGATCAAAAGAAGAATCACCCCAATCATGATCATTGCAACAAATAGTAGTCATAGCAAAAACTAGCATCCCCAAGCTTAGGGTTTTGCATATTATTAGCACAATTGACATTAATAGAATTTATAATATCATTGTTTCAATCATGCTTTTTATTCAAAGATCTATCGTGAATCACTTCATAAAGTACTTCATCAGAATAATCAGATTCACGAATTTTCAGATTCATGAATTTCATAAGAACAGAGTAACGCATTAGGCCAGATGACATGATGTAGAGGGATAAACTCAAGCAATATGATATAAACCCCATCTTTTTATCCTTGATGGTAACAATACAATACGTGCCTTGCTGCCCCTGCTGTCACTTGGAAAGGACACCGCAAGATTGAACCCAAAGCTAAGCACTTCTCCCATTCCAAGAAAGATCAATCTAGTAGGCCAAACCAAACTGATAAGTCGAATAGATTTGCAAAGATAACCAATCATACATAAAAGATTTCAGAGAAGAATCAAATATTGTTCATAGATAAAATTGATCATAAACCCACAACTCATCGGATCTCGACAAACACACCGCAAAAAGAATTACATCGAATAGATCTCCAAGAAGATCGAGGAGAACATTGTATTGAGGTCCAAAGAGAGAAAAGAAGCCATTTGGCGAATAACTATGGAACCGAAGGTCTGAAGTAAACTACTCACACATCATCAGAGAGGCTATGTTGTTGATGTAGAAGCCCTATGTGATTGATTCCCCCTCCGGCAGAGCTCCGGAAAAGGCCCCAAGATGGGATCTCTTGGGTATAGAAGGTTGTTGCGGTGGAAATAGGGTTTCGTGGTGCTCCTGGATGTTTTCGGGGTATATGGATATATATAGGAGGAAGAAGAAGGTCGGTGGAGCCACGAGGGGCCCACGAGGGTGGAGGGCGCGCCAGGGGGTAGGCGCCCCCCCTGCCTCGTGGCCTCCTCGTTGATTTCTTGACGTCCACTCCAAGTCCTCTGGATCACGTTTGTTCCAAAAATAACTCTCCCGAAGGTTCCATCCCGTTTGGATTCTGTTTGATATTCCTTTTCTGTGAAACACTAAAATAGGCAAAAAAAACAACAATTTGCACTGGGTTAGTCCCAAAAATAATATAAAAGCGTATAAATAAGCCCATTAACATATAAAACAGATAATATAATAGCATGGAACAATAAAAAATTATGGATACATTGGAGACGTATCAGCCGCCAGATCGAGACATTGAGTTTTTGAGAGAGTTGTTGCGAGGCACTGGACCGATATCGAAGAGACCACACCGAATGCCCGCAAATGTTCTGGAGGAGATTAAGAAATAGAATAAGGAGTTAATGGAGAAAGGTTACATTCGACGAAGTTCGTCACCATGGGGAGCCCCAGTGCTTTTGGTTGAGAAGAAGGATGGATCATTGCGAACGGTTGTTGATTATCGTGCATTGAATGAAGTGACGATCAAGAACAGGTACCCACTACCAATGATCAATGATTTGTTTGATCAGTTGCAAGGAGCTAAAGTATTTTCCAAGATCGATCTGCGATCAGCCACCAGCTGAAGATTCGAGAATAGGATATACCTAAGACAGCCTTCACCACAAGGTACGGGCTATATGAGTACACGGTTATGTCATTTGGATTGACTAATGCCCCTGCCTATTTTATGAGTATGATGAGTAAGGTGTTCATGGAGTTCTTGGATAAGTTTGTCATGGTATTCATTGATGATATCTTGGTATACTCGAAGAAGGAAGAGGAACACAAGGAACATTTGCGTTTGGTTCTCGAGAAGCTCAGAGAAGCTCGAGAGTTTTGGTTGAAGGAAGTTGGATTCCTTGGACATGTTATATCAGGAGAAGGTATAGCAGTAAACCCTACCAAGGTTTAGTCAGTCACTGAGTGGTTGGCAACCACCTCAGTTGGAGAGATCCGCAGTTTCCTTGGACTCATCGGATACTATCGGAGGTTCATTGAGAATTTTTCCAAGATTGCGAAGCCCATGACAGAGTTTTTGAAGAAGGAAACTTAGTTCAAATGGATAGATGAATGTGAGGCAAGTTTTCAGGAGTTGAAGAAACATTTGGTTACAGCCCCAGTGCTGATTCTGCCGAATATACGCAAGGATTTCCAAGTGTATTGTGACGCTTCTCGCTTAGGACTTGGAGGAGCACTTATGCAAGACGGAAGAGTTGTTCCATATGCCTCACGTCAACTTCGACCGCATGAGTTGAGTTATGCTACGCATGATTTGGAGTTAGCAGTTGTAGTTCATGCACTCAAGACCTGGAGACATTTTCTTATTGGGAACCGATGTGATGTGTACACGGATCATAAGAGTTTGAAGTACATTTTCACACAGAAGGAGCTGAATCTCAGGCAGAGAAGATGGTTGGAGCTTATAAAGGATTATGATATGAAGCTGCATTATCACCCAGGAAAGGCCAATGTCGTAGCAGACGCTTTGAGCCGGAAGAGTTATGCCAATACCCTTGTAAGCGGAGGTTTGCCAAACAAGTTGGCCGAAGATCTCAGGGAGCTTCGTTTGGACATAGTCCCTAGAGGTTTTGTTGCAGCATTGGAAGTTCAGTCGACATTATTGGGAAAGATTCGAGAAGATCAGAAGGATGACAAAGAGATTGCCGAGATAAAGGAGACGATGAGGAAAGGAAAAGCCAAAGGTTTTCGTGAGGATGAGCACGACACCTTGTGGTTTGAGGACCGTGTTTATGTGCCCAATAATGCAGAGATCGGGAAGTTGATACTGCAGGAATCTCATGACTCGACATACTCGATACACCCCCGAAACACCAAGATGTATTTGGATTTGAAGGAGCATTTCTGGTGAATAGGAATGAAGAAGAATATTGTCGAGTATGTAGCCGTATGTGATGTATGTCAGAGAGTGAAGGCAGAACATCAAATGCCAGCAGGATTACTGCAGCTTATGCCGATACCCGAATGGAAGTGGGATAAGCATAGCATGGATTTTATCACCGGATTACGCAGGACCCGACCGAGATATGATTCTATCTGGGTAGTAGTGGATTGATTAACCAAAGTGGCTCACTTTATCCCCGTGAAGACCACCTATACAAGTGCGAAGTTGGCGAAGATATATATGACCAGGATCGTATGTCTGCATGGAGTTCCAAGGACCATCGTATCAGATAGAGGAACATAGTTATCAGGCTAGAGTTTAGTACAACCTTTCATCCGCAGACAGATGGACAGACCAAGAGAGTCAAGCAGATTCTGGAGGACATGCTGAGAGCTTGTGCACTAGATTATGGATCTAGTTGGGATGACAATTTTCCTTACGCTGAGTTCTCATACAACAACAGTTATCAAGCCAGTTTGAAAATGGCACCCTTCGAAGCTTTGTATGGAAGGAGGTGTAAAACACTGTTGATGTGGGATGAAGTTGGAGACCGTCAGTTGTATGGACCAGATTTGATTAAAGAGTCTGAACAGAAGGTTAAGTTGATTCGGGATAGACTGAAGGTAGCTCAGTCTAGATAGGAGAGTTATGCAGAATCAAAACGCAAGGAGGTAGTCTATGAAGTCGGAGATAGAGCATATCTTCGTGTATCACCACTACGAGGAGTTAAATGCTTTGGAGTTAAGGGAAAGTTAGCCCCATGATTTGTAGGACCATACCGAGTTTTGGAACGTATGGGAGAAGTAGCCTACAAGTTGGAGTTACTGGAAGGACTGTCAGGAGTTCATCACGTGTTTCACGTTTCCCAGTTGAAGAAGTGTCATACTGAGATGACTGATATTCCTCTGAGATATACAGTGCCCCTGGAAGAAATTTAGTTGGATAGTGATCTGACCTACAAGGAGAGACCAATCAAGATTCTGGAGTTTGCCAGTCGAGTTACACGTAGCAAGGTTATCATGTTCTACAAAGTTCAGTGGAGCCACCACACTGAGGATGAAACCACCTGGGAACGAGAGGACAAGATTCATCTTAAGGGGGTAGGTTTGTAACATCCCAAATTTTCAATTCGGCATGTTATACTTAGGACATCATATGCATATCATATTTTTCTTGCATTTCCGTTGTGATACTAGAAATTCTAAGCAATTCAAGGACCCACGGAGAGAGTTGGGGATTTCGTTTATTTTCGTATTTGAATTTTCTCAAATATTGAAAATAGGATCATATTGATTTTTAATAATTTTTCTCTCCGAAATATTTCATAATAAAAATAAAAGAGAGAAGATAAAATGACTTCTCCAAAATAAGAGAAATATTGGAGGAAAATGTTAAAAATCAAATTATTGTTTTATTGGTTTTTATTTGGATATTATTTGGAGTTATTTTAATTAAATTAGAAAAAAAAATAAAAATTGCATTTTAGGTCCGTGAAAATTGTTCACTTTGTCCTAAATTTTATTAGAGGGCCGTGAAAATTTATTTTGGAATTTTTGGACTCCGTTTGATATTTCTTTTTATTTATTTACTCCGTCCATTTAAAAAAAGTAAACCGACCTTTGGGCCGTGGGTGACCGAGACTCTGTCTGCGCCCAGGCTTTCTAAGCCGCCGCCCCACAGCGCCCGAGCCCACCAGCCCGCCCGGCGCGAAACACTAGCCCCGCCAGCCGCCGCCGTCGCCGCGCAGCCACTCGTGCCGCCACCCGCTCGCGCCGCTGCCGCTGTCTTCGCCGGAGCCGCCGCCGCCGCCGGATCCGCCATCGGTTCTTGTCGGTTTAGTTTTTTTCAGTTTAGGTAAAACCGCCGGTTTTTATAAAACCTTAGATTATTTTTTTTAGATTCGATTTTTTTGGTTTCGTTATTTAGCGAGTGTTCGCTCGTTAGTTTGTTTTTAACGAATGCGTTCACCCTTCATCTCTAATAACGAACGTTCACGCCGTAGTTTTTCTTTTTATTTTCTTTTTTCTGCTAGGGACCTATCCGTGATTATTTTTATCACAGATTAGCCCCTGATCTTCAAACCCTCGTAACATTTTAACCGTTTGTCCAAATCCAGTGAAACCAATGCCAAAATCTTCTTCTCGAGCCACTCTTTCTGTTTAATGAACTTGAACATGATTTTGACAATTTTAAATTTGGTTTCAAGCATATTTTTTTAAGAAGTTCTTTTGAACGTAGTTTCAGTTCCATAGCTCCGATTCGATTGATTCTTTTTGCAGATCGAATCTGTTCAGTTGCATTTTCAGATTTGATCTTCTTATTCGAGGTTTACCCTTGCATCTATGCTTTAGTTCTTATGTATGCCATTGTTTCTTTGCGATAGAATTCCCGGAGTGCGAAGCATGCTACTACGAGTCTCTAGGGTTTGCGGATCGTCAGCAAGGCAAGTAACACATTGATCTTACTCTTCTCATACCCAGTTTTAATGCATTAGTTACAATCCTCAGACACTTCATGATTAGGATGTGATTAACCTGTGGGAATTGGGAAGTAGATGATGAGGTAGAACCTATCACTTGTTTTATTATCAAACCCTGGGAGTTACTTCAATGTTATGCTTATCTCTATCCATGACAAATGTGAGATTGTTAATTAATGGTTAACATAATGTGGCTACTTAAATACATATCTGGGTGGATTGGTTGCGGGCACCTAGAGAATCCAGTGTTGTCCTAGGATATACCGGAGGACCCATGTCATCACCCTATGGTTCGCCACCCAGGCTCAAAGGGATCATAAGATTATTCATGCTAGAAACTTCCGTGTGCAGCCACAAGCTATTTTGGGCTCTAGCATAGTTGAGTATGTTGCATGACCTCTTCCAGTGGTAGGCTAGTAGATGTAGGGGATGTAGGTTGGTATTGTCTACCCAGGGTTAGAGTTAATGCTTCTGAAAGACTGTGTCTCGGTCATCCATTTCTCAAACACAATGTAGTGCGAGAATTCCAACGGAGGAGATGGAGTCTTGTGGGGAAAAGTGCACAAACCTCTGCAGAGTGTATAAACTAATCATGGTTAGTCGTGTCCCCAGCTATGGACATTTTGAGTATCTGGTACTTGAATTATGATGTTGATCCCATCACCCTAAATTGAATTGTTGGGTTGTTAATTACTTTATAATTGGGATTGAGTTGGAGGAATCTTCTCAATGTTTCAACCACCATGATAGTTAAATAAAATATATTCCTTTGTTGTAGGGAAAATTTGGCTTTTCGCAAAACATTATAACCATAGAGCCTCCCCAGCCATATATGCATGTAGTGATAGCATTTACCTGTTCATTGCTCTACTGTGTTATATTGCCAGCATATTCCATGTGCTGACCCGTTTCAGGCTGCAGCATATCATGTTGCAAACTTTTCAGACAAAGAGTAAGGTGCTCTAGATAGGTCATTTGTCATGCACTCAGCTATGCCATTGGAGTTGATGGACTCGCTTTATCTTCCAAGCCTTCCGCTGTTATCTTATTTAGATGGCCTTAAGCCATATTGATTGTAATAAGTTCTCTTCTGAGACATTCGATGTAATAAGTGTGTGATTGATCTCTGTTATAAATCCTTCGAGCACTGTGTGTGCCTGCATTACCGATCCAGGGATGATACTTATGCACAGAGATTTGACCGCCTGAGGTCGGATCGCTACAATACTCTATATATGTGAAGTCATTACTCTCCATAAGATCAATATGATCTCTTTATTTATTTTTATTTTTCTTCCCTTTTTTTATTATTATTCCCTCAAGATGATAGCAAGATAACCAAGCCCTCGACTCAAGACTAATCTTTATTATATATAGCACACGGACTTGATTACATAGATAAGGATCAACACAAAAACCCAAATCTAGATCATACTAAACTTTATTCTACTAGATCAAGATATAACCAAAAGGATCGAACTAAGAAGAACGGTAAAGATAGAAGTGTGATGGTGATATGATATCGGGGCACCTCCCCCAAGCTTGGCAGTTGCCAAGGGGAGTGCCCATACCCATGTATTTATGTCTCTTTCTTCGGGGGTGGTGATGATGGAGTTGTTGATGATGTAGGCTAGTCGTCCATCTTCCAAGGCATAGGCTCACCATGATAGATGGATGATCGAGTCTCCGGGATCCTCAAATCTACACCCAAACTCATCCTCTTGAATCTATATTCATACTCACGGTTTTGGTTTTGCAGGTCATAGATCTTGGCTTGGAGGTGCTCGATTTTCTCGTGAAGCTTGAAGATTGTCTCCCCAATGTTCTTGGCATCCATCTTGTGGTTTTTGGTGAACTCCACGTTCATCATGTGGTTGGCGTTGTGTCCATGTTCCACCATCCCTTGGCATTTGAAAACTTGTTGCTCCATTGCTTCGAGTCTTGTCTCCACGCTTCCGGTTCTCCTTGGCCCCTCAACATCGCGGATGTGCAGCACCCCCTCATGCATCTCAATGGTTTGAGGGTGTTGCAGCACCTCCGCGAGGTAGGGGCTGATGACCTTCGTGAAAAATTAGTCCTTGGTGGCGCTTGAAGACGTCATGGTGATCTAGATCTGTCGGAATGAGATATTTGTGTGGTATGGTGGTCAAAACCTTCAGGAGATTATATAGTGAATTTTTACCGACCAAAATAAGTATAGTGAAAGCAAATGGAGTCCTGAGGGCACATAAGGTGCCCACAAGGCAGGGGGCACGCCTAGGGGGTAGGTCACGCCCTCCACCCTCGTGGATGCCTCATGTCCCCCTTTCGGACTACTTATTATTTTCCTATTTTCTTAAATATTCCAAAACGGAGAAAAAATGCTATTAGAATTGTTTTGGAGTCGGTTTACTTACCGTAGCTCATACCTATTCCTTTTCGGAGTCTGAAACATTATGGAAAGTGTCCCTTATGTAATCCTCCAGGGTTACGGTGTCAATAACATTGGGTTCAACATTTATGGGATTACCTGAGATATAATGTTTGATTCTTTGACCGTTCACCACTTTAGGATTTGTGCCTTCGAAGTTGTTGATTTTTATAGCACTGGAACGGTAGACCTCCTTGATAACGTAAGGACCTTCCCATTTAGAGAGGAGTTTTCCTGGAAAAAATGTTAAACAAGAGTTGTATAACATAACATAATCACCTATATTAAACTCACGCTTTGTATCCTTTTGTCATGCCATATTTTAACCTTTTCTTTAAACAGTTTGGCATTCTCATAGGCCTGGGTTCTCCACTCATCAAGTGAGCTGATGTCAAATAGTCTCTTCTCACCGGCAAGTTTGAAATCATAATTGAGCTCTTTAATGGCCCAATATGCCTTATGTTCTACTTCGATAGGTAAGTGACATGCTTTTCCATAAACCATTTTATACAAAGACATACCCATAGGATTTTTATATGCAGTTCTGTAGGCCCATAATACATCCTCAAGTTTCTTGGACCAATTCTTTCTAGATCTATTAACAGTCTTTTTGCCAAATTAATTTAATCTCCCTATTACTCAGTTCTACTTGACCACTAGACTATGGGTGGTATGGAGATGCAATTCTATGATTAACATCATACTTAGCAAGCATATTACCAAAAGCACCATGAATAAAATGTGAACCACCATAAGTATCTAGGGACTCCAAACCTCGAAAAAATAGCTTCTTTAAGCATCTTAATAGAGGTGTTATGATCAGCACTACTAGTTGGAATAGCTTCTACCCACTTAGTAACGTAATCAACAACAACTAGAATATGTGTATACCCATTAGAGGAAGGAAACTGTCCCATATAATCAAACCCCCAAACATCAAATGCTTCAATAACAAGTGAATAGTTCATAGGCATTTCTTGACGTCTACTAATATTACCAATTCTTTGACATTCATCACGAGACAAGACAAACTTACAGGCATCTTTGAAAAGAGTAGGCCAATAAAAACATGATTGCAATACCTTATGTGCAAATCTATCTCCAGCATGGTGTCCTCCATAAGCCTCGGAGTGACACTTGCGTAGGATCTGTTCTTGTTCATGCTCAGGTACACAACGTCTAATAAAACCATCTACTCCTTCTTTATAAAGGTGTGGGTCATCCCAGAAGTAATTTCTTAAATCATAGAAAACCTTTTTCTTTTGCTGGTATATGAAACTAGGTGGTATGAATTTAGCAACAATGTAATTAGCCTAATCAGCATACCATGGAGCAGTACGAGAAACATTTACGACAGTTAATTGTTCATCAGGAAAGCTATCATTGAAAGTGCAACTATCCCTAGGTGGTTTTGGTAATTCCTAACAACATATAGCTCATTGAGCTAATGCTATTCCAAGATTAATATTTCAGGGAAAGCTCAATGAATGGCATGGCATGGATGAGGAATGTGGACCCCTCAAAATGTTAAGGACAAAAAGATTGGCTCAAGATCAAAGCTCAAGACTCTACATTTTATATTTTAGTGATCCAAGATCACATTGAGTCTATAGGAAAAGCCAATACTATCAAGGAGGGATGAGGTGTTGTTTAATGAGGTTCTTCCTTCATAGTGCTTAGTGATATGCTCCAAAACCCTCAACTACCTTCCCACATCCACATATGACCTAAACCAAAAGTCAAACTCGGCCCTATCGATTCTTTCTATCCGGCACCATAGAGTTTCAAATGTCATAGCCACTGCCACAAACCCTAGGCAAATCGGTCTCACCGATAGGGATTTCGGTCACACCGAGATGGGGTTGTAATCTCTCTGTTTCCCTTCATAACGTTTTGGTCCTACCTAGACGAGCGATCGGTCCCACCGAGATTGCAATGTAAACTCTCTGTTTCTCTTTCGTAACATTTCGGTCCCACCGAAATGAGCGATCGGTCTCACCGAGTTTACTTAACCAACTCTCTGGTTAGCTTATTACCAAAATTGGTCCCACCGAGTTTGTGTAATCGGTCACACCGAGATTACGTTATGCCCTAACCCTAACCATATCGGTCCTACCGAGTTGCATCTCAGTCCCACCGAAAATCCGAACGGTCACTAGGTTTGCTAAATCGGTCCGACCGAGTTTTTCACTTCGGTCTCACCGAGATTGTTAAATTGTGTTTAATGGTTAGTTTTTGTGTGGAGGCTATATATACCCCTCCACCCACTCTTTATTCGAGGAGAGAGCCATCAGAACATACCTACACTTCCAATACACATTTTCTGAGAGAGAACCACCTACTCATGTGTTGAGGCCAAGATATTCGATTCCTACCATATGAATCTTGATCTCTAGCCTTCCCCAAGTTGCTTTCCACTCAAACCTTCTTTCCACCAAATCCATATCCTGTGAGAGAGAGTTGAGTGTTGGGGAGACTATCATTTGAAGCACAAGAGCAAGGAGTTCATCATCAACACACCATTTGTTACTTCTTGGAGAGTGGTGTCTCCTAGATTGTCTAGGTGTCACTTGGGAGCCTCCGACAAAAATTGTGGAGTTGAACCAAGGAGTTTGTAAGGGCAATGAGATCGCCTACTACATCAAGATCTACCGCTAGTGAGGCAAGTCCTTCGTGGGCGATGGCCATGATGGGATAGACAAGGTTGCTTCTTTGTGGACCCTTCGTGGGTGGAGCCCTCCGTGGACTCGCGCAACCGTTACCCTCCGTGGGTTGAAGTCTCCATCAACGTGGATGTACGATAGCACCACCTATCGGAACCATGACAAAAACATCCGTGTCTCCAATTGCGTTTGAATTCCCCAAACCCTTCCCTTTACATTCTTGCAAGTTGCATGCTTTACTTTCCGCTGCTCATAGACTCTTCGCATGCTTGCTTGAATTGTGTTAAGATTGCTTGACTTGTCCTAAGATAGCTAAAATCTGCGAAACACTAAAATTGGGAAAAGGATAGATTTTTATTTGGTCAAGTAGTCTAATCGCCCCCCTCTAGACATACGTTCGATCCTACAATCATCAATAGGTAGTGGGTCATCAAGAACATTCTCTAACCTAGATAAGTTGTCTCAAACGGGGTTCTCATCTCCCTTCCTATCTATAATATTCTCAGAACCCATCCAATAAGTCTAGGTTTAGCATCTTTCTTTTCCATAAGGTATTTAATAGAAGCATGATTAGTGTGAACAATTACTCTAGAATCAAAAATATAAGGTCTGAACTTATCACAAGCAAATACAACTGCTAAAAAAATATTTTTCAGTAGTAGCATAATTTCTCTGGGCACTGTCTAGAGTGTTACTAGCATATTGGATAACATTTAATTTCTTATCAACTCTTTGTCCTAGAACAACACCTATAGCATAATCACTAGCATCACACATAATTTCGAAGGGTAAATTCCAATCAGGTGGTTGAACAATAGGTGCAGCAATCAAGGCTTTCTTAAGTATTTCAAATGCTTCTACATAATCATCAGCAACGACAAAAGGAACATATTTTTGTAAGAGATTAATCAGAGGCCTGTAAATTTTTGAGAAGTCATTAGTGAACCTCCTATAAAAACTGACATGACCAAGGACACTTCTTATACCTTTAATGTATTTAGGACACGACATCTTTTCAATAACATCAACTTCAGCTTTATCAACTTCAATACCTCTTTCAGAAATTTTATGCCCCAAGACAATAGCTTCATTAACCACAAAGTGACAGTTCTCCCAATTCAATACAAGATTAGTTTCTTCACATGTCTGCAAAACTCGATCAAGGTTGCTTAAGCAATCATCAAAAGAAGTTCCATACACAGAGAAATCATCCATGAAAACCTCAACAATATTTTCACAAAAATCAGAGAATATAGCATTCATACATCTTTGAAAGGTAGCAGGTGAATTAAATAAACCAAAAGGCAGACGTCTATAAGCAAAGGTACCAAAAGGGCAAGTAAAAGTGGTCTTTTCCTGATACTCTTTTGACACAGGTATTTGAGAGAAACCAAAATAACCATCTAGAAAGCAAAAATGTGTATGTTTGGATAATCTTTCTAGCATTTGATCAATAAAAGGTAATGGGTAATTATCCTTTTTAGTATCTTTATTTAATTTGCGTAAGTCAATTAACATTCTATAACATGTAACAATTATTTGTGGGATCAATTCATCTTTATCATTAGGAACAACAGTAATACATCCTTTCTGAGGGACACAGTGGACAAGACTTACCCACTGACTATCAGCAACATGATAAATTATACCTGCCTCCAAAAGCTTTAGTATTTCTTTTCTTACCAATTCTTTCATCTTAGGACTTAACCGTCGTTGGTGATCAACAACCGTTTTAGCGTCTTTCTCCAGTTTTATTTTGTGTTGGCCTAGAGTGGGACTAATGCCCTTAAGATCATCAAGAGTATATCCAATAGTAGCACGGTGCTTCTTTAGAGTTTTCAATAATTTCTCTTCTTCCTGCTCTTAAAGGTTAGCACTAATAATAACATGATATATCTTCTTTTCATCAAGATAAGCATATTTAAGAGTATCAGGTAACGGTTTAAGCTCAAACACGGGATCACCCTTGGGTGGAGGAGGATCCCCTAAAATTTCAACAGGCAAGTTGTGTTTCAAAATAGGTCCCTGTTTAAAGAATACTTCATCTATTTCCCTTCTTTCATTCATAAACATATCATTTCATGGTCTAGCAAATATTGTTCTAAAGGATCATTAGGAGGCACGACAATAGAAGGAAGACGAATAATTTAATCTTTACTAGGCAATTATTTATCATGGGATTGTCTTTGAAATCTAGCAAAATTAAAATCATGAGACATATCCCCTAAACCAACAGTAACAATATCCTTTTCACAGTCTATCTTAGCATTAACAGTATTCAAGAAGGGTCTACCAAATATAATGTGACAAAAGTCATCTTGTGGGGAACCAAGAACAAGAAAATCAGTAGGATATTTAACTTTCCCACACAAGACTTCAACATCTCTAACAATCCCAATTGGTGAAATAGTATCTCTATTGGCAAGCTTAATTGTAACATCAATACCTTCTATCTCAGCAGGTGCAATATCATGCATAATTTCTTCATACAAGGAATGAGGTATTGCACTCGCACTAGCACCCGTATCACATAAGCCATGATATAAATGATCACATATTTTAACAGAAATAATAGGCATGCCTACAATAGGTCTATGTTTATTCTTAGTATCAGGTCTAGCAATTCTAGCAGCTTCATTACAGAAGTAAATAACATGCCCATCAATAATATCAACCAAGAGATCTTTAACCATAGCAATATTAGGTTCAACTTTAATTTGCTCAGAGGTTGTAGGTGTTCTAGCATTACTCTTACAAACCACAGTTGAAGCTTTAGCATGATCCTTTATTCTAACAGGGAAAGGTGGTTTCTCAATATAAGTGGTAGGAACAATAGGATCAACATTATAAGTGATAGTCTTTTCTTCAACTTTAATAGGTTAAACTATTTTTACTTTAATGAGAGGATGATATTTAAACTACTTCTCCTTAGGGAGATCAACATGAGTAGCAAATGATTCATAGAAAGAAGCTACTATCTCAGATACAAGTCCATATTTAGTGCTAAATTCACGAAAAGAATCGGTATCCATAAAAGATTTAACACAATCAAACTTAGGTGGTATACCTGACTCCTTACCTTTGTCGATTTCCCAATCTTCAGAGTTGCGTTTAATTCTTTCTAATAAATCCCATTTGAATTCAATAGTCTTCATCATAAAAGAACCAGTACAAGAAGAATCAAGCATGGAGCGATTATTGAGAGAAAGCAGAGCATAAAATTTTGAATAATAATTTCTCTTGAGAGCTCATGATTGGGGCATGAATATAGCATTGACTTAAGCCTCCCCTAAACTTGAGCGATACTTTCTCCTTCGCGAGGCTAAAAATTATATATATAATTACGATCACGATGAACCAGATGCATAGGATAAAACTTCTGATGAAATTCCAATTTCAATCAGTTGTAGTTCCATGATCCAATATCATCACATAGCCTAAACCATGTCAATGCCTTTCCCTTCAAAGATAAAGGGAATACCTTCTTCTTGATAACATCCTTGGGCATACCTGCAAGCTTAAATAAGCCACAAACTTCATCCACATAGATTAGGTGCATATCGGGATGTAATGTTCCATCTCCTCTAAAAGGATTAGCTAGCAGTTACTCTATGATACCCGAAGGAATTTCAAAGTAAACATTTTCAGTAGGTTCAGTAGGTTGAGGAGCAACTCTTTGCTCTACTGGTCGGGTTGAAGATACCCCGAACAAGCCCCTCAAAGGATTATTTTCCATAGTAACAAGTGACAGTAAATTTCAGCACACTATATAAATTTTTCCTTACCAAATTCCACCTACCAAAGGCACTTAACTCCCCGGCAATGGCGCCAGAAAAGAGTCTTGATGACCCACAATTATAGGGGATCTATCATAGTCCTTTCAATAAGTAAGAGTGTCGAACCCAATGAGGAGCAGAAGGAAATGACAAGCAGTTTTCAGTAAGGTATTCTCTGCAAGCACTGAAATTATCGGCAATAGATGGTTTTATGATAAGGAAATTCGTAATGGGTAACAAGTACCAAAAGTAAACAAGGTGCAGAAAGGTGGCCCAATCCTTTTTGTATCAAATTACAAGCCTGGAAAAACTCTTATATAAAGGAAAGAGCTCCCGAGGACACATGGGAATTATCGTCTGCTACCTCTTGAGCAGTGCGTTGGTTTTTACCTTGAAGAGGAAAGGGTGATGCAGCAAAGTAGCATAAGTATTTCCCTCAGTTTTTGAGAACCAAGGTATCAATCCAGTAGGAGACTACACGCAAGTCCCTCGTACCTACACAAACAAATAAGAACCTCGCAACCAACGTGATAAAGGGGTTGTCAATCGCTTCACAGCCACTTACACGAGTGAGATCTGATAGAGATAATAATGATAAGAAAAATATATTTGGCATTTTTATGATATAGATTGAAAGTTAAGATTGCAAAATAAATGGTGCCAGAAATAACTTGTTGAAGGGATATTAATATAATGAAGAATAGACCCGGGGGCCATAGGTTTCACTAGTGGCTTCTCTCAAGATAGCATAAGTATTACGGTGGGTGAAAAAATTACTATCGAGCAATTGATAGAAAAGCGAATAATTATGAGAATATTTAGGCATGATCATGTATATAGGCATCACATCCGTGACAAGTAGACCGACTCCTGCCTGCATCTACTACTATTACTCCACACATCGACCGCTATCCAGCATGCATATAGAGTATTAAGTTCATAAGAACAGAGGAACGCATTAGGTAAGATGACATGATGTAGAGGGATAAACTCAAGCAATATGATATAAACCCCATCTTTTTATCCTCGATGGCAACAATAAAATACGTGTCATTTCCTTTCTGTCACTGGGATTGAGCACCGCAAGATTGAACCCAAAGCTAAGCACTTCTCCCATTGCAAGAAAGATCAATCTAGTTAGCCAAACCAAAATGATAATTCGAAGAGACTTGCAAAGATAAACAATCAGACATAAAAGATATCAGAGAAGAATCAAATATTGTTCATAGATAGACTTTATCGTAAACCCACAATTCATCGGATCTCGACAAACACACCGCAAAAAGAGTTACATCGAATAGATCTCCAAGAAGATCAATGAGAACTTTGTATTGAGATTCAAAGAGAGAGAAGAAGCCATCTAACTAATAGCTATGGACCCGAAGGTCTGAAGTAAACTACTCACATAGCATCGGAGGGGCCATGGAGTTGATGTAGAGGCCCTCCATGATCGATGCTCCCTCCGGCGGAGCTCCGGAAAAGGCCCCAAGATGGGATCTCTTGGGTACAGAAGGTTGCGGCAGTGGAAATAGGGTTTCGTGGTGCTCCTGGATGTTTTCGGGGTATATGTATATATATGGGAGGAAGAAGTAGGTCGGTGGAGCCACGAGGGGCCCACGAGGGGGAGGGCACGCCCCCTGCCTCGTGGCCACCTCGTTGGTTGCTTGACGTCTACTCTACTCTGGATCATGTTTGTTCCAAAAATCATGCTCCCGAAGGTTTCATTCCGTCTGGATTCCGTTTGATATTTGTTTTCTGCGAAACACTGAAATAGGCAAAAAAAACAGCAATTTGCACTCGGCCTTGGGTTAGTAGGTTAGTCCCAAAAATAATATAAAAATGTAAAATAAAGCCCATTAACAACCAAAATATATAATATAATAGCATGGAACAATAAAAAGGAACAATCGCATGCTCCTAGGAAGATGATATGTCTCCAACGTATCTATTATTTTTGATTGCTCCATGCTATTATATTATCTATTTTGGATGTCAATGGGCTTTATTTTACATTTTTATATCATTTTTGGGACTAACCTACTAACCAGAGGCCGAGCCCAAATTGCTGTTTTCTTTTGCCTATTTTAGGGTTTCACCGAAAAGGAATATCAAACGGAGTCCAAACGGAATGAAACCTTCGGTATCGTGATTTTCTCAACAAACGTGATCCAGGAGACTTGGAGTGGGAGTCAAGAAACAACCAAGGAGGACACGAGGCAGGGGGCGCGTCTACCCCCTAGGCGCGCCCTCCACCCTCATGGGCCTCTCATTGCTCCACTGACGTACTTCTTCCCCATATATATATCCACGTACCCCCAAACAGCCAAGAGCACCACGAAAACCTAATTCCACTGCCGCAACCTTCTGTACCCGAGAGATCCCATCTCGGGGCCTTTTCCGGAGCTCCGCCGGAGGGGGAATTGATCACGGAGGGCCTCTACATCAACTCCATGGCCTCTCCAGTGATGTGTGAGTAGTTTACTTCAGACCTACGGGTCCATAGTTATTAGGTAGATGGCTTCTTCTCTCTCTCTGGATCTCAATACAAAGTTCTCCTCGATCTTCTTGGAGATCTATTCGATGTAATCTTCTTTTGCGGTGTGTTTGTCAAGATCCGATGAATTGTGGGTTTATGATCAAGTTTATCTATGAACAATATTTCAATCTCCTCTGAATTATTTTATGTATGATTGGGTTATCTTCTCAAGTCTCTTAGAATTAGCAGTTTGGTTTGGCCTACTAGATTGATGGGAGAAGTTCTTAGCTTTGGGTTCAATCTTGAGGTTCTCGATCCCAGTCACAGAAAGGGAAACGGCATGTATTGTATTATTGCCATCGAGGATAAAAATATGGGGTTTACATCATATTGCATGAGTTTATCCCTCTACATCATGTCATCTTCCTTAAGGCGTTACTCTGTTCTTATGAACTTAATACTCTAGATGCACGCTGGATAGTGGTCGATGTGTGGATTAATAGTAGTAGATGCAGAATCGTTTCGGTCTACTTGTCGCGGACGTGATGCCTATATACATGATCATACCTAGATATTCTCATAACTATGCTCAATTCTATCAATTGCTCGAGAGTAATTCGTTTACCGACCGTAATACTTATGCTCTTGAGATAAGCCACTAGTGAAACCTATGGCCCTCGGGTCTATCTTCCATTGTATTAATCTACCAACACTTAGCTATTTCTATTGCCATCTATTTTACTTTGCATCTTTATTTCTCTTTATCATAAAAATACCAAAAATATTATCTTATCATATCTATCAGATCTCACTCTCGTAAGTGACCGTGAAGGGATTGACAACCCCTTTATAACGTTGGTTGCGAGGTTCTTATTTGTTTGTGTAGGTGCGTGGGAATTGAGCTTGATCTCCTACTTGATTGATAGCTTGGTTTTAAAAAACTGAGGGAAATACTTACGCTACTTTGCTGCATCACCCTTTCCTCTTCAAGGGAAAACCAACGCAGTGCTCAAGAGGTAGCAAGAAGGATTTCTGGCGCCGTTGCCGGGGAGATTCGCGCCAAGTCATGTCAAGATTTGACTCCCGACAACAAGCCATTTGAGGCGCCGTTGCCAAGTCAAGACATACCAAGTACCCATCACAAACTCTTATCCCTCGCATTACATTATTTGCCATTTGCCTCTCGTTTTCCTCTCCCTCACTTCACCCTTGTTGTTTTATTCGCCCTCTCTTTTTCCGTTCCCCTTCTCTTTTTTCTATTTGCCTTTTTTCCTGTTTCTTGTTTGCTTGTGTGTTGGATTGCTCGCTTGTCACGATGGCTCAAGATAATACTAAATTATGTGACTTTGCCAATACCAACAACAATGATTTTCTTAGCACTCCGATTTCTCCTCTTACCGATACTGAATCTTGTGAAATTAATGCTTCTTTGTTGAATCTTGTCATGAAAGATCAATTCACCGGCCTTCCTAGTGAAGATGCGGCTACCCATCTAAACAACTTTGTCGATTTGTGTGATATGCAAAATAAGAAAGATGTGGATAATGATATTGTTAAACTTAAGCTATTTCCGTTTCGCTTAGAGATCGTGCTAAAGCTTGGTTTTTGTCTTTGCCTAAAAATAGTATTGATTCATGGAATAAGTGCAAAGATGCTTTTATGTTTAAGTATTTTCCTCCCGTTAAAATCATCTCTCTTAGAAACGATATTATAAATTTTAAGCAACTTGATCATGAACATGTTGCACAATCTTGGGAGAGGATGAAATTAATGATACATAATTTCCCTACACATGGTTTGAATCTTTGGGTGATTATACAAAACTTTAATGCTTGATTGCATTTTGCTTCTAGAAATCTTTTAGATTCGGCCGCGGGAGGCACTTTTATGGAAATCACTTTAGGAGAAGCTACTAAACTCCTAGATAATATTATGCTTAATTATTCTCAATGGCATACCGAAAGATCTACTAATAAAAAGTGCACGCAATTGAAGAGATTATTCTCAATGGCACACTTTTATGGATGAACTTATGAAATTGTTTGCTAATAAGAGTGTTTCCTATGATCCTAATGATGTGTCTTTGTGTACCTTGATTGAGAATAATAATGAATCTATGGATGTGAATTTTGTTGGTAGGAACAATTTTGGTAACAACGCGTATAGAGTTAATTTTGCTAATAAGAGTCATCGAACATAAAGCAAGGCAACTGGGACAAGGTGGGGGTCACTTATGGATGTCTAACCAACCTGTACTAAACAGTTTAGGATAAGCAGGTAACAACAACAGGCTATGCATCAGAGTAGGATCATACATAAAGCAGTAGCAGTTCTAATGCAAGCAAGAGAGGTAAAGAGATGGGCGATATCGGAATGCTCAAGGGGGGTTTGCTTGCCTGGTTGCTCTGGCAAGGAGGGGTTATGGTCGATGTAGTAGACCACAGGGGCAACATCGGTCTCGGGGTCTACCGGAGAGAAGAACGGGAAGAAACAGTAAATATAAAGCAACATAGCACCACACAGCATAACATGGCAATAAGATGTGCCGGGTGTGACCTAACATATGCCTACAAGATAAAGGTGAAGGGGGAAAACAACCTGGAATGTTTTCCCTATTCCGAACCTGTGTCAGACAGATGACCGGAGGGGGATAGTTCCATGTTCAGATAGTTAGGGGCATCTGACAGGTATGTGGGTAGTGTATTCGGGTTCGTCTCGTCGTTCTGGGCAACTTCCATATATAAAACATTTTCATCCGAGTTACGAATTAATTTAAATGATTTTCCAAAGTTTTAACACATATTCTGGAATTATTTAAATTGACAGAAAAGGAATATGACGTCAGCATGACATATGAGTGACATCAGCAGTCAACAGTCCGGTTGACTGGTCAAAACTGACATGGGGTACCCCCCTGTCATCGACAGTGGGTTAAACAGAGTTAAAAACTAATCTAAACATAGTTTGTTCAACTATTGGGCCCACATGTCAGTGTCTAATTATGTTAACTAAATTAGCTTAGTTAATTTTGTTAATTAGGGGTGGTGGGACCCATCTGTCAGTTGCACGGGCCGGTCCAGTCAGTGACCCGGGGGGTGGCCGCAGGCCGGCCACTTCGGCTGGCATCATCGGAGTTGCTCCGGCGAGCTCCAACGCGATGACAAGGCGCGGGTGAGATTCGGGTTTCGCCCACAGGGCATCTCCGGGGATGTGGTTTGGCCCGTTCGAACGGCCCGTCCTCACCACATCGAATGGAGGTTGTGGCGTGGCCGGGGACGGCCGAGAATGTCGCCGGCGGCGAGTCAGGTGGTGGTGGGTTTCCGGCGAGCGGCGAATAGGGGGCTACAGGGCAGGGCAAGTCGCGTGCGTGCTGGGAACTAGGCGAAGTGGCGAGCGAGTTGCGCACGGGGCGGAGGCCATTTGGTCACCGGAGCATCATCGGCGACAAGCTTAGGCGGAGCTGCGTTCAGGCACGACGGGGAGGAGGAGCTACGGCGCCGGAAACACGCGGGGAAGGGAGGGGAAAGAGGCGTGTGCTCAGGTGGGCTCCTGGAAGATCGACGGTGACGAAGGCGAAGACAGACATAGGGGAAGAAGAGGTTGTCGGGCTCGCTGCAGTGGCTCCCGGCTTGCGCTGGTCAGAGCGTATGACATAATCGACGACTGCGGTGCTCGGGAACATGTTGGCAATGTGCGGCGTGGACGGTGGCCACGTTGACGGAGATCGGTGGCGACGAGCTCGCGCGGCCGGGCTCAGGATCGAGCGAAAGTATAGGGGGGAGAGGTGGATCTGGGAGGTGAGGAGGAAAGTGGGGAGGGGAGACGGGGAAGCACGAGGCGTCGGGAATCTTATCCCCTCGCCAACGACGCCGGTGAGCCGATCCGGTGGGGCGCGCTCGGCCATGCCCCCGGTCGGTTGAACATGGGAGGAAGAGAGCAACCGGGGCAGGTGGGCCGCCTAGGATGGGGGAGTTGGGTCGGTCTAGTTGGGCTAAGGCCCAGGGGAATTAGTGGTGGAGCGGTCCTTTCTCCTTCCTCTCCCTTTTCTCCTTTTTTTCTTTTCGTTTTTTAAAGCTTTTCTATTGGTTCACATAGGCATTTTGCAAAAATGTTGGTTCACCACCAATATTACCAGGAGAATATTTTACACATGATGAACATTTTAGTTTTCATGTTTGAGCATTTTTGAAATTCACACACAATTTGAGATTGAATTCAACTGGAATTTGAAATGGAATATTGATTAAAGTAGCTAAGCACTGTTATAGAAAAATGATTAGCTTGATCTCTGGGATTACTGTAGCATCATTACACCGGGGTGTTACAACTCTCCTCCTTTAAAATAAATTCTCTTCCCGAGAACTAAGAGGTAGAAGGGAACAGGTCGGGGGATTCAGCATGGAGGTTATCCTTGCGTTCCCAAGTGGCTTCATCTTTAGTATGATTCGACCATTGCACCTTGAGAAACTTCGTAACATTCTGGCGGGTTCGACGATCAGCTTCTTCAAGAATACGGATAGGATGCTCTTTGTATGTGAGATCATCTTGAACTTCAATCAATTCCGGATCAACTTCACGTTCCGGATCCTTGAAGCATCGATGAAGTTGCGACACATGGAAGACATCATGAACATGAGAGAACTGAGGTGGCAACTCCAGTTGATAAGCCACCAGTCCACGACGGGCGAGAATACGGAAGGGACCAATGTAGCGAGGAGCTAGCTTGCCCTTGACTCCAAATCGATGAGTGCCACTCAAAGGAGTGACACGCAAATAAGCTTGTTCACCAGGTTGATAAGTTGAACCCCAGCGTTTCCGGTCATAGTTGCTCTTCTGGCGGGACTGGCGGGACTGGGCCGTCTTCAGAATAATGTCTCGACCAATGAGTGTCCGTTCCCCAGTTTCTGACCAATTCAGAGGGGTTCGGCACTTACGTCCATAAAGCACTTCGAAGGGTGCCATCTTCAGGCTGGCTTGATAGCTGTTGTTATAAGAGAACTCCGCATAAGGGAGAGATTCTTCCCACTTCTTACCGAAAAAATAACACAAGCTCGAGGCATGTCTTCAAGAATTTAATTGACTCACTCGACTTGGGCTTGGGATTGGGGATGATAAGCAGTGCTCCAGTTAATATGAGTTCCCATTGCCTCTTGGAAACTATCCCAAAACATTGAAGTGAATATACTGCCGCGATCTGAACTGATCTCCTTCGGAATGCCGTGGAGTGACACAATTCTGGGGATATACAACTTTGCTAATTGACTAGCAGTGATAGTCTCCTTGACTGGCAGAAAGTGAGCAAACTTTGAGAATTGGTCGATGACGACAAAGATAGCATTGTTACCTTTCTGAGACTTGGGAAGGCCAGTGACGAAGTCCATTTGGATCTTATCCCACTTCCATTCAGGAATCAGAAGTGGTTGTAGAAGTCCAGCTGGTTTCTGATGTTCTGCTTTGAGGCGACGACAAACGTCACATTCTTCAATATATCGAGCAATGTCTTGCTTCATATTAGACCACCAATACTTCTGACAGATGTCTAGATACATCTTGGTACTTCCCAGATGAATAGAGAGAGGGGTGTCATGCGCTTCTTTCATCACCTTCTCTGTCATAAGCTCGAATCGGGGTACTACAGTGCGGTCTCTGATGTATAAGGTTCCATCTTCACCAAGTGAGAAATCTCTGGATTTCTCTAAGGCAAGATCCTTTTTCATCAGATCAACATGAGCATCTTGGGCTTGAGCGGACTTGATTGCTTTCAGAAGAGTTGGTTCCAAGACAAGGTCATTCAGAGAAACCTGTGGAACTAGTTGAATGTTCAGCTTGCATAGCTCTTCATAAAGGCGGGGTTGAGCTTGGAATACCATGTGAGTGCTGCAATAAGACTTATGGCTCAGGGCATTGGCCATTACATTAGCCTTGCCAGGTGTATAAGATATACCGCAGTTGTAGTCAGCAATAGCTTCCATCCATCGCTGCTGCCGGAGGTTCAGATCTGGCTGAGTAAACAAGTACTTCAGACTCTGATGATCAGTGAAGATCTCGCAATGATTACCGAGAAGGTACCGTCGCCATAGCTTCAGTGCAAAGATAACTACAGCAAGCTCGAGGTCATGAACTTGGTAGTTCTCTTCGTGAGGACGAACTTGACGGGAGGCATAAGCAATTACTTTGCACTCTTGCATTAGGACATAGCCTAATCCTTGACGTGAAGCAACGCAATAGATGACAAAGTCCTCACGAGAATCAGGGGGAGCAAGCACTGAGGCAGATGACGGCTTGTCTTTGAGTGCCTAGAAACTTTCCTGACATTTGTCTGTCCCATCGAACTTAACGCCGTTGTGAAGCAGATTGGTCAGTGGCTTGGCGATCTTGGAGAAGTTCTCCACAAAGCGGCGACAATAGCTGGCTAGACCAAGTAAGGTTCTGACTTGCTTGACAGTCTTCGAAGGGGTCCGGTCAAGAATAGCCTGAACACGCTCTGGGTTGATGGCAATACCGTCCTTGGAGATGACATGACCAAGGTAGGTGACTTTGGGTAACCAGAATTCACACTTGGAATACTTGGCATAAAGTTGATCTTCTTGAAGCTTCTCCAGAACAAGACGAAGATGTTCAACATGTTCTTCTTTATTCTTCGAATATACCAGTATATCATCCAGATAGACTACGATGAACTTGTCGAGGTAATCCATGAATATATAGTTCATCAGACGAGAGAATGTAGCTGGAGCATTGGTTAAACCGAATGACATGACGGTGGACTTGTAAGAACCATAACGAGTGACGAATGCAGTCTTTGGAATATCCTCTTCACGAACACGGATCTGGTGGTAACCCAACCTCAAGTCGAGTTTAGAGAATATCGATGAGCCAGCCAGTTGATCATACAGATCATTGATCCGAGGAAGGGGATATTTGTTCTGAATTGTAGATTGGTTGATAGGATGGTAGTCTTGAACCAAACGGTTCGTTCCATCCTTCTTCACAAATTGAGAAGGTGCTTCCCAAGCAGAGGAACTTGGATGAATGAAACCACTGCAAAGAGATTTGTCGATTTCCCCCTTAAGTTCAAGGAGTTCATGAGGTGGCATCTTGTAGGGTCGTTTGGCAATAGGAACGGTGCCTGGTTTCAAGTCGATCACTACAAGAAATATGTCAACTTGTGACCTTGTCTATTGGTCACTGAAAGGTCATTGTGTTTCATTTGCGACCTTTTTGTGACCAAAAACAGAAGGTCAAAAGCTGGCGGTTGTAAACTGAAATTAACGACCTTCTCTATGAGAAGGTCATAGACGTTTACGACCAAAATATGCCTATTGTTTTGTTTTGGTCACTAGCAGCCTCCCCAGGCCACGTAGGCATCCGACGTGGCAAGCTGATGTGGCACAAGATTTAGCCCGGTCCAATTCGGTTTTCTACATGGGCCGAGCCCAACAATTCAGCCTTTTTCATACTTTTTTTTGTTAATTTTTGCTAGCTACATGGGCCTGGCCCAGCAATTTGGCCTTTTTATTTTCTGTGACATGGCCTTTTTGTGAACCATTTCATTAAGCTTATTTTCTGGTTTTTCTAAAATACACACTGTACTGATACACTATAGTTTGGGCCACAGCCTTTTTAGAGCCCAAATATTATTTTGTCAAGTAGAACATTTGGTCTTTTTCATTCACAAATTTCAATTTACACATTTGAACAACAAAAAATCAATAAATCTCTCAATTAACTGATTAAATCCATAAATCATCCAGTCAAATACTCACAAGAGCACATACACATTTGCACGTCCAACATGTGCACATACAATCAAAAACAGATACACAAGCACCAAAACTTGGTGGCAACATCAACTAAAACTACGGCGCGCATCTCCAAGCTTCTTCTGATCTTCTGTCACAGCAGCAGCAACCTCGACAACATAAGATCATGATCTAGATAAGTTATTAGTGAAATACACTGGAAGTAAATAATATTCTTTCAAGAGGCTAAAATTTATACATACATGCCCAAATGCCCCAATTCAGTAAACACTAAGCATGGCATAACAAAACTTCCAACAACTTGAATGCAACAGATTAACCTGGTGTTGTTCTACAATAATAATCTATACATACCTGCGTGGTACATTGGTACAAAGTTTAGGTAATGAAATGAACATCACTATAACAGTAACCTAAAGAAAATTCCTATTCTACTACCATGACCATCCATTCAACTAACAATACTAGTAAGTGCACAGAGACAAACATCACAAGGCAGGAGACAATTATGACAATTTTGGCAAGTTGGAGAAATCGTTAGCATTGAATCAGGTTCAATTCAATTAATTTCTAAAGAACTGAATCAGTAACATAAGCATGCAACAACAAAATAAGAATTTAATCAACAGCGGCGTGAGTATAAACATTAAATTAGCAGCAGCAACACAAGCAACACCACCACCAGCAAAAGTGCACACCTATTCAAGCTAGTAGCAGTCTAGCAGGCTAGTAGCAGAAGCATTCAAACAACTAGAGAAGCCTAGTATATCAGCAAAAGCATTGAAAGAGCAGCAAAGCAGGTTTGAACTATCACATGTCATATCTTATAAAATTAGGCAAGTGTTCTCAGGTTATCCTTAACATCATGCACTAACTTGGGTAATTAGCATCAAATAATACATATCAGTACAAGGCTAGGCAAGATAATAAAGACTTGGCAAAGGATAGCAGTGTTATAAAAAATGATATGTGCCCTTAAAGAGAGGTCAGTGTCAAGTGCGGCCACATACATTGGCATTAGCCGCACCCACGACCCCTGGAAACTCTCACAACCGAAGAGGAGGTGCCTTGCGTATGGTCTCCTTCGAGTCTACGAGAGAAAGAACGAGGTGAAGGTCAGTACGCGCATCAAGGATGTTGCTGTTCTGGGTCAAGCTAAGTCAAGGGCATAAGAGAATTTAGTCAAAAAATAAAATAACATGTGAACATCTTGCACAAACTATCATCATTTATAAAAAATACAAAACAAATATGCATAAAGCTATAGCTCATACTTATATTATATCAGGCAATAGCATTAGCATATTCCAATATGTACTCAACATATTCCAATAAGACGGAAATGCACACACATGGATTCGCAATTAGACTATGCCTCTCTCTCACCGATCTTGCAGTACTATAATGGAGTACTATATGATAAGTTCTGGGTTAAGCTAAGTCAACAGCATACAAACTAATTAGCAGTACTATATATGATATGCAGTACTATATATGATGCAGCATACAAACTAATTAGACCAACGACGTACAAACTTATTTATAATGCAGTACTATATATGCCTCCGAAAAAACTGGTCGCCGATCTTGAACTCGCACGCCTCCGGCTGCACAGAATGAACTCCTTCAACTACAAAAACTCATACGGAATTAAAAGGACGCCGGCAAGAGCAGGGAAGAACAACATTCGATAATTCTTCCCAGTAACTAACTAATCGATCCTTGATAAAGTTGCACAGCATTATTATTTCTCAGTGTATTGGCCAATCATAACATGCACATTTTCAGTACTTTGCTTTCATTAATCAAAGAATTAACAGAATGCACACATAGACATCCAAGAAGAAATCTGATTTGTGCATTTGATCGAACAAAGGACCAACCAAATCTGAGGCCAATAAAGGGGGCAGAGATAGTAGTATGAAGGAATGACACATACGATTGAAGATTTGTAGTGTCCTTTGAGCTACATCAGTGGTTTAGTGGGACAAATGAACGGGAGTGAGAGGGCATCCATGACCCGAGGATTAGCGAGAGGTTTCTTCTCACCACGCAAGCACCAGGCACCATGGCACTTGACTAGTACCGTGTCCGCTCGAGTTGTGAATAGCCAAAGAACTTCATGATCCTCACCCGTCCCAGAACTGCGAGGTAAGTGAAAAAAAGTCCTACCTTCAGATTCTTAATCATTCTGATATATATAACGAATGTGCGACGCAAATTTGACAAAAGGGTAAAAATAAAAATCTAGATTATGGTGCCCAAACCAATTTCATCTCCAACTCAAAATGAAGAATCAGCAAGCCCAAATAAAGTTAGACATTCTATGCAAAATCCGTCCATAAGCACCCACCCACCGGTTCCATGCAGACCAAACTTCTAGGTTTCCTTTTACATGGCCGGACAGCCATGCGGATGGACTAATTTCACAGCAAGCAGACACAAACAAGTCACCTGATGGCTTGCATTAGCTTATTTGTCTGGTGGTCTGGCAGCAAGCAGGTACGAGCAACAGTTATGATGTCCTGAAACTCTGGAGCTAGGTGTTATTCTAAAGATTGTAGGCCCCAAGATTCTTACAATATTGACAGACTACAGATATTTTGCGTTATCTGACTATGCGCAGAGGCTACGATAATGTTTCCAAGTGAGTGCAACATGGCCAAAATGAGTGGTTGTTCATTTTCACAAGAGAAAATATGGGCCTGTCGTGCTACTGTAAGACCTAGAAGTCAGATACTATTTATTTCCTGCACAAATTACAGATACTACTAGTGCTGCTACCAAAGGAATGCAGGGGAAAGAATCGAGAAAGATGTCGAACCTGCTTGTCACTGACGGCGTCGGTGATTCGGTCCTTGAACTCTGGAACTCCGCAGCAAAGACGGCGTCACAGGCGGGGGCGGTGTGGTTGGGGGCGGGTCGGGGCCTCGCCTTCGACATCTGGCCGGAACCCTAAGCAGCCGCCCGCGTCGTCGCATGTGTGCGGTGGAGTGCTGGTGCACTGACTCCGGCAGCACCTCCTTGACTGCCTCGGACGAGATCTACGGGCATGAAAAATAGAACACCAAAGTAGCGCATGACAGCGTCAGAACCTTGGATCAAGAAGGAGAAACGCACGGGCTCAATGCGGGGCACGATGGGAGAGGAAAATACCTTGGGGCTGGGGATGTTGGAGGAGGACACGAGCTGGGTGCGGGCGTGCCCAGCGCACGGCTCGCCGCCAGCCGCACGAAAGCAGCCGAATAGGCACCCCGTCCCCCACCTCGGCCTCACCGTGTCCCCCTTGCGAGCATCGAGCCTTGGAGCCTAGGAGGAAGGCGAGGGGAGAGGTGCATGGTGAGGGGAGAGGTCGGCGGTGGTGGATGGGGGTGGCGGCGTTTCCTCGATCGGATCTGGGAGAAAGCTGAGACAAGGGAGAGGAAGGCGAGGTGCCTCGATCGGATCTGGGGAGGCCGGTGCCTCGCGGGCTGTGTGGGCAAGGAGCACGGGCGGCGGGAGTGCTGCTGCGGGCATGGATGGATGGTTGGATCGATGGAGGCTGGTGGTTGCAGGTGGCCTCGTTCCTGACGAGATCGAGCGGGGATGTGGACATGGACGTGCGGTTTAGTTGGGTGGGGGAAGGGGAGGGGCGTGCGGGAGGCCATGGACGGCGGCCAGCTCTGCCGGAGGGAGGTTCCAGCGGCGATTTGAAAGGGAGGAGGCAGCTCTCTCTCTCTCTCCGTCGGGGGAGACAGCGAGGAGATGGATGGATGTGGGTAAGAAAGGAGGCGGGGGGTGGATGGAAAATTACCAGCTAGGGTTTCGGGGTTGGTGTGGAAGGGTTGAGGACAGCCGTTGGATCCACGAGCATCCGATGGCGTATGATGCACGATCCACGTGAAACGTCTACGGACCAATCAGAATGCAGTATGATGCTATGACCATCTAAATTGGTCATAGTTATATAGTAAAAAAAATTGGTCATAGTTGTCTAAAAATAATATGTTAAAATCATGTCAGCTATCTTATGACTTTAGAAATTCAAGAAGAAAGTAGAAAAACTTCTCATAGTGTCACCAAAATGTGGACGAGTTTTCAGACAAAATAACAAACATGAAAAAAGATAAATATCTTCAAAAAGGTGTAGTGAGAAATGAGTTCTTTTGCAAAAATAAACATTTTTCATTTTTTGAGAGCCCAAAATGAGTTTTTTTGTATAGGACCTACCATATATTTGTTGCAAAATTGGACCTAATCAATTTTATAAAATACTGGGCCATAAATAATGCACAATTGACAAAATGGTTGGGTGTCAAAAGTTTTGATCCACCTCTGGTGAAAAAGACAAATTCCCGCCGATTAAGTTCGAAGCGGGTCAAATTTGAACTGCAGGTGCCTCATAGTTTGCTATTTATTTTTTCAAAAAATCATTTCTAGGTACATAAGTACCTATTTAATCAGAGAAACACCAAAAAAATTCCAAGATTCAACCACTAGCTAGGAACGGTCATTCCCGCCGTTTTGATCGCATTTTGAAACGGGCATAAAAAATTCAAACAAAATCAAAAAAATTGGGAAACCTTCGCATTGTGTCATTATATGTAGCCAAGTTCCCAAGAAAAACAACAAACTTGTAATATGGCAATTATTTTAAAAAAGTGTTCTCAAAAACGAGCTATCACGTGTGGAGATCAATGGCTTTCAAGCCAAATGATCAATCTTATGGCCACATTCATGGCATAGTTTGTTCAAATGATCTCATATTGTGCACAAGGGTGCACATTGGAATGGCAAACAATGTTGCCTAAGGAAGTTTTCATTTTCTTTGGACGAAAAAGCCATTTTCCATTATTCGAGTGCCCAAAAGGAGGTTTTTTTGTGAAGGACCTCCCAAATAATTGTTGCAAAATTGGACCAAATCATTTTTCTAAAATACTAGGCCATATTTAATGCACAATTGACAAAATGTTTGGGGTGTAAAAACTTTTGATCCACCTCTCGTGAAAAAGACAAATTCCTGTCGATTTAGTTGGAACCGGGTTAAATTTGAACTGCAGGTGCCTCATAGTTTGCTATTTACATTTTCCAAAAATCGTTTCTAGGTACATAAGTATCTATTTAATCAGAGAAACACCAAAAAAATCCAAGATTCAACCACTAGCTAGGAACGGTCATTCCCGCTGTTTTGACCACATTTTGAAACGGGCATAAAAACTTCAAAAAAATCGAAAAATTGGGAAACCTTCGCATTGTGTCATTATATGTGGCCAAGTTCCCAGGAAAAATAACAAACTTGTAATGCATCAATTATTTTAAAAAAGTGTTCTCAGCAACAAGCTATCACGTGTGGAGATCAATGGCTTTCAAGCCAAATGATCAATCTTATGGCCACATTCATGACATAGTTTGTTCAAATGATCTCATATTGTGCACAAGGGTGCATATTGGAATGCCAAACAATGTTGCCTAAGGAAGTTTTCATTTTTTTGGACGAAAAAACCATTTTCCATTTTTCGAGTGCCCAAAAGGAGGTTTTTTGGTGAAGGACCTCCCAAATAATTGTTGCAAAATTTGACCAAATAATTTTTCTAAAATACTAGGCCATATTGAATGCACAATTGACAAAATGGTTGGGGTGTAAAAAGTTTTGATCCACCTCTCGTAAAAAAGACAAATTTCTGCTGATTCAGCTGGAAGCGGTTCAAATTTGAACTGCAGCTGCCTCATAGTTTGCAATTTATTTTTTCCAAAAATCATTTATAGGTACATAAGTACCTATTTAATCAGAGAAACACCAGAAAAATTCCAAGATTCAACCAGTAGCTAGGAATGGTCATTCCCGCCATTTTGACCGCATTTTGAAACGGGCATCAAAAATTCAAAAAAAATAAAAAATTGGGAAACCTTCGCATTGTGTCATTATATATGGCCAAGTTATCAGGAAAAATAACAAACTTGTAATACGACAATTATTTTAAAAAAGTGTTCTCAGAAACGAGCTATCACATGTGGAGATCAATGGCTTTCAACCCAAATGATCAATCTTATGGCCACATTCATGGCATAGTTTGTTCAAATGATCTCATATTGTGCACAATGGTGCATATTGGAATGGCAAACAATGTTGCCAAGGAAGTTTTCATTTTCTTTGGACGAAAAAACCATTTTCCATTTTTCGAGTGCCCAAAAGGAGGTTTTTTATGAAGAACCTCCCAAATAATTGTTGCAAAATTGGACCAAATCATTTTCTAAAATACTAGTCCATATTTAATGCACAATTGACAAAATGGTTGGGTTCAAAAAGTTTTGATCCACCTCTCGTGAAAAAGACAAATTTCCGTCGATTTAGTTGGAAGCGGGTCAACTTTGAACTGCTGCTGCCTCATAGTTTGCTATTTATTTATTTCCAAAAATCATTTCTAGTTACATAAGTATGTATTTAATCATAAATACGTGGTTTGGTGGCGATGCGTCGAGGTTTGGATGGTGGCCGAGGGCTCCAACTCAAGAGCGCGTAAACTAGCATGCCCGCCGCATGGTCACCGCGTGACCATGGTGTTGCCATGTGTTATGGGTGGCCTAGGCTTGTCTAGTGGGTTGGGCACTCCCCAGGTAGGTGCTACGAAGAAAATCAGAACATAAGATTCTCACAAGGAGACCGATCGATGCTCAAACATGAATAAGGAGCCAAGTGTTTGATTAGCAGTACGGGAAATGCAAATGGCCAATGGGATGAGTTTTGGCTGAGGATGATCATCTACTAAGAAGAATGTCTTCACAAATTTTTAGCTCAAAAGGAGGATCCTAGGTGGTACTTGCTTTGCAAAGTACCACGCTGGACAAAAATATGAATTTTGAAGCTGGGCTCAAAATAATGGATGGATTGAGCTTAAATTTGGTGGAGGATGGTTATTTGGGCATAGGAAAGCACTGTAGAAAATTGATACCATTTGGACATGCCAAAGTAGTACTTCCTTCACAATGCTTTTCTATGGACAGAAACTTGGGAAAACTAGTGAGAGAGATTGGATGAATGAAATGAGCTAAAAATTGGTGTAGGTAAGTTACATAGGTATGGTCATGGGCTTGTAAATTTTCAGATCATTTGAGTAAGCCTAGCTAGTACTTACTTCACAAAGCTTCCCTCGAGGTAGAAACTTTGGAAATTTCCTGAGAAATATTTACTAGGAAAATTGAGCTGAATATTATCATGTGGCAATGATTTGGGTATGGAAGAGTGCCTGAAAAGTTTGAGGGTAATAGCAGGGGTCTATATAACACTTGCTTTGCAACGTGCCAATTTGGCCATAAAATATAAATTGAAACTGGGCTCACATAGATGATTTGACTGAGCTGCAATTTGGAGGAGGGTGATAATTTGGGCATATGAAGGAAGTGTACAAATTTCATGTCATTTCGATATATAAAAAAGGTACTTCCTTCACAATGCTTCTAGGTGGACAAAAACTTTGGAAATTTGCCGAGGAAGATTTGCTAGGCAAATGGAGCTGAATTTTGTCATGTGGTAATGATTTAGATAGCAAAGAGTGCCCAAAAATTCCAAGGGAAATCAAGAATATATAAATAGCACCTCTCTTCATAAAGTGTTGTTGTGAAGATATTTGATGAAGATATGACCCAAAGAATTTATGAGATTTTTTTGGGAATTTTGGGAATGACAGAAATATAGGTTGCTTCACAACCTAGGGAAAAAACTGCCACATGGACATGACACATAGGCAAAACTGATGAGGTGGCGCCTAGTCATAGCAACCCACCACAATTTACAAGGTTATGACCATCTATATTGGTCATGATCTACTCGAAATAAGGCAGCAGACCAGTGCTATCTGCTTTATGACCATTTCGTGTAGGGAAATTACGACCTTTCTGACCAAAATGGTCGTTGTAGTTTAGGGTTTGGAGCCCCCCGAACAGTTTTTGACCAATTGGTCTGAAATGGTCATAGATCAATGACCAATTCTTCCAGGGTCACTGACAGAAGGTCACTAGTTGACATATTTCTTGTAGTGGATGACGAACTCGACAGCCCGGGCATGAGGTATTCCTGGAAGTTCTTCTGGAAAGACATCTAGGAAGTCGCGAAGAACTGGAATCCTTTCAATTCCCTCAAGAGGTGCCGCGTTGAACGCATTCAAAGCATAAAGTCGTGCTTCACCGTTTTGAACAATCTGAGCATGGTAGCTTACTATCTCATCGGAAGGATGTAGGAGATGAACGACTTTGGTGGCACAAACGATAGAGGCAGTATGTGCTTTCAACCATTACATTCCCAGAATGAGGTCAATGTTCGAAGACTCCAGAATAATGGGAGAAACATGAAATTCCAACCCTTCAATTTCAATGGGGACGTCGCGACCAATCATGGTAGTTTGACACTGACCCGCAGGGGTGCGTACCACTATCGGAGTGTTCATGGGCTCGCATCGAATGTCGTATGCAGATGCAAAATTTTCTCACATGAATGAATGCGATGCTCCTGAATCAAATAAAACAGAAGCCGGTACTGAACTAACGTCCAATGGGGTAATAATGCAGAATTAATGGGGTTGGTTGTTGATTCATGTTCGGACGAGGAAACTGAGCCATCATTACTTCCATGAACTGGCGGTTCAGCTCAAATTGTTGCATCATTCCAGCAAACAATTCGGGCGGTGGTGGATCGTTGGCACCACGGCCACGACCAGCGGGTCTAACCTGTCACAGCCCTAGAATTTGCTTGTAGCTATTTACCTGAGTGAGCATCATGCATCATGTCTAAATTCTGAAAGTTGAATTGAGGTTAGTTGAAACCCTCATAAATCACTTCATAAATAATCAACATTAAAATCTTTTCAAAGAAGTCCAAGAAAATGTTCCTCTTAGTCTCTGAAAATATTGGCAAGAGGTAAAACTTAAAAAAATATTTTTGGAATCTCAGAGATATTTATTTGGGGCCTTTGAATTAATTCAATAACTATTTGCATTAGATATATATTCTTTATATAATTAATAGATGTCCAATAATTCTGGAACATTTTATGTGGTTTGGCGTATTTTAGTTCTAGTCACATATTTATTTTCAGGATTTTATAAATTGATTTAGTATTTAAACTAAATCAAAACAAAATAACATAAATAGAAAACAGAAACAGAATTAGAATGAGAAGAACCTACCTGGCAAGCCCACCTGGCCTGTTACTGTAGTGGCCCAGCTCCTCCAGCCGGCCCAGCCCAGCTGGCCAGTGCCAGTTGTCTTCAACCTCTGCCAGTAGGCAGAGGCGAAGACGGGCACGGCGCGCGCTGAGGCCGCCACCTCCTCCCTGCCTGCCTCGTGCCCCTGAGGCTCTCTTCCAGCGCCATGGAGACGGCCATGCACCCCCAGGCCCTCTCACTCCGCCCCCCGTGCTCATCCCCTCCCCTGTCTCTCTCCCTCGCACCACCAAACGCGGCCGCCGCCGCCGACGAGAACCACCACGGCCACAGCTACCCCCTCGCCCCTCGGTTGTGCCCACGAGTTCCGCGACGTCGTCCTCGACCCCCTCACCGAACCACGCCCCGCCGGAAGCCCTGCAGCATCGCCTTCGAGCTCTTCTACAACCTCAGTCCGCCGAGATCGCCGGCGACCCTGCGCCCGCTCTGTTGCTTCCCCGAGCTCCCTAGGACCACCGCTGCACTCCCCGTGAGCTTCTCCTTTGATCCCCACTTCCCCCTTGCTCGTTTGCGCCGTGTAGTCGCCGCCCCTTTCGAGCCCGAGAGCATCTCGCCGCCAGCCATGGCGTAGCCGTGGCCACAGCCGCGCAAGCTCACAACCGAGCACTCCACCGCACTCGCTGCGTCCCTAGGAGCCCGCAGCACCCTTCCGCACCTCCTGCTGTGCCTCCTAGCGATGACCCCGAGCTCGCCCGAGCTCCGGCCGCCGCCTTGGAGCTCGCCGTCGTCGCCTCCGGCGATCCCACGGTCTCCTGCGGATGCGCGGGAGCCTGGGCTACGCACCGGTGGTCTCGGCCGCTAATTTGGTCGCCGGAGGGCAAAATCCGATCCCCTCCGCCGTCTCGGCCTCGCCTGCGACTCAACGCCGACAGGGTTTGACCCCTGTTTGACTGGGGTTTGACTTCCGTGAGTCAGTGACATGTGGGGCCAGCCCCTGACTAACCCTAGATTATGTTTTTTTTGTTAGCACAAATTAACACTATTAATTAGTTAGGACGCTGACATGCGGGTCCCACTGGTCAGGTTTGACCTGGCCAGCCACAGTTGCCTTCTGACGTCACTCTTACGTCATGCTAACGCAGTAAAACCTTTTCTGGATTTTAAATAAATCTAAATGATTTATTTATTCCAGAAAATAACCAAAATTTCAAAAAATCATAGAAAATCAACCGTAACTCCAAATGAAATAAATTATATATGAAAAATTATCAGAAAAATTCAAGGAATCTGTTTATGGCATTTTCATGCATATTTGAACAACTTAACCTCACTGTTTATACCAAAACATGATAATGCACTATTCGAATTCATAGTTTGAATTTGAATTTGAACCTAGTGTTCAAACCAACTCCATTTAACTTGTTGTTAGTTGCATTAGCTCAATCAACAGCATATTGCCATGTCATGATCATGCATCATATTGTTGCATCGCATTGATTGTGTTCTTCCTTGTTTGCCGGTAATTGTCCCCTCTCGGTAGACGCTGCTCCGGCGCTGTGATCGTTGACACTGATGAAGACTCAATGTTATCTTCAGAAGTGCCAGGCAAGCAAAACCCCCTTGTTCATTCCGATACAACCCCACTCTCTCGCTCCTGCTCTCTTTTACTGCATTAGGACAACAACGATTCATCTGTTAATTGTTGCGGTAGTTGAACCCCTTATCCTCTGCATGACCTGTCATTGCCACAGTAAATAGATGAAACCCACTAGCATGATTAGGAGTTGTTTGAGCCCGGATGTGCCTACTCATTCATGCTTGTTTGTCATGCCTGCTATTGCATAGAGTTGCGTCAGGTCTGATTCATCGGGAATGAATCGGAGGTGTGTGAACATGTCCTACTTGTGTGAGCTAAGTGTGTGAATACGTTTTTGGTAAAGGTGGCGGTGAGAGGCCATGTAGGAGTACATGTTGGGTTGTCTCATTGCAGCCGTCCTCAGGAACTGAGTTCCGTGTCTGTGATCCATGAACAGCTACTGCCACTCATTGGGATCCTTAATTGACCCTCTCGACTTCTTAATCACCCTAGTACTCTGTCCAGGAGTTGCAACTAGTTTCTGGTGTTTGTAGGTTATGTGTTGGCGGCCCTGCGTAGCGCTGACCCTAGGGGTGGGCTATGTTAGATACACCGTGGCACGGTGTACCGGGCGCCCATTTGGTGTCTCGGGAACCTTGTTCACATCGTTCGGGGCCGTATGTGGAAACTTCGGCCGGACTCCCTGCGGATGGAACCTGGATAGGCGATAAACCTGGACTAGAGACTTAAGTGTTTAGGTAGGCCCTGGCCGACACCCTCACCAGCCTTCCGCTTGAAGGTCGCCGAGATACATGATGTGTATATGGTGGTAAGTGGTGGGGGTGTGTGTGAAGAAGTACACCCCTGCAGGGTTATCATTATATATTCGAATAGCCGAATTCCTCGGATATGGAAATTTGGACCCCTTGCATAGTTCATAGACAAGTGAAAGTGGATACTCTAAAACTCGCAAGATAAGTGTGAGTGCTATGGATGGCCTTCTCGTAGGGAGATGAGAGCGGATCCATGGTGGTGTATTGAATGGTGAATATGTGGACTCGTGTGCGCCATCACAAAAGAGTTGCTTGTCGTCGTAGTTTAGGATAGCCACTGAGTCAAAGCTGGCTTGCTACAGTCAAACTCCACCACCCCATTTGTTGATATCGATGCATATGTATTTAGTTCCGATGTAAGTCTTGCTGAGTACAATTGTACTCACGTTTGCTTAATTTATGTTTTGCAGAGAGGCTTCAGTCTCGCTAGTAGTTCTGTGTGGACTTCCACCTTTAGCTTGATACCTCAGCTACGATCTTGTACCCTTGGGAGGGTCTTGTAAATAGTCAAGCTTCTTAGTCTTTTTTATTTGTAGATGTCTGTACTCAGACATGTTAAGCCTCCGCATGTGTTTGACCTGTATGCTCTGAATGTTGGGTCATGAGACCCATATTTGTAATATCTCGCTCCTTGGAGCCTAATGAATAAATACTTGAGTTGTAGAGTTATGTTGTGATGCCATGTTGTATTTACACATATCGAGCATATTGTGTGTATGATTGAAATGCTTGGTATGTGTGGGATCCGACAATCTAGTTGTTTATCCTTGGCAGCCTCTCTTATGGGGAAATGTAGTCTAGTGCTTCCATGAGCCATAGTAGTCCGCTACAGCCCGTTTCACTGGAGTCCTGCTAGCCCAGCACTACTGCTCAGGACACTTGACTGGCCGGCATGTGTTTCACTTCGTTCCTGTGTCTGTCCCTTCGGGGAAATGTCACACGGTGACATCCGGAGTCCTGCCTAGCCTGCTACAGACCGGGTTCCCGGAGTCCTGTTAGCCCAGTGCTACAGCCCGGATTCACACGCTGCTGACCGATATGCTCGATGTGATTCATGTATGCCTGTCCCCATAAGTTAGTGTTGCTTTGGGTTCACGACTAGCCATGTCGGCCCGGGTTCTCTGTCATATGGATGCTAGCGACACTATCATATACGTGAGCCAAAAGGCGCAAACGGTCCCAGGCCATGGTAAGGCGACACCCGTGGGAATACCGTGCGTGAGGCCGCAAAGAGATATGAGGTGTTACCAGCTAGATCGATGTGACTTGGAATCGGGTCCTGATAGCGTTGGTATCACAGCCTGGCTGCCTGTAGGATTACCAAGCCAACCGGTCGAAATTGTGTCTAGAAATGCTTTAGTTATGTAAGGGAATTGATTGTGGAAGGGAATGTAAGGCTCTTTTTACTTCTTTACCCTATGGCCTTCTAATCTGAGTCATCCTCTTCTCTTCTACGGGGATTAAGAACTAGGCTTCTCATCTTTCTATCAGGATCACGTGTTACTAATCTGTAGACTCGTAGGATTGTTGGTCTCAAGCCTCAGTTCAGTTTCTTCAACCCCAGTGTGTTGTTAAATTACCTCAGAACCCTGATATGATGTAGTTGAGTGGTTATGCCACCATTTTGCAGGATGTCTCATATCTTTTTGAGCATTTACAGCTGTTATGCTGTCCGAGTCGTCCCAAGTTTCTAAGTAGTCTGATGCATTTGCAAACCCCTTCCTCCTGTTCCTGATGTCCATTTGGGCCAGATTAATCACACTACCTGTCAGTTGAGGTACTCTATTGCCTCGACATATATGTTGGAGCTATTATTATGACCCTAGGTGTTTAGGGAGTCACCTAGTAATCTAGCCATGTTTTGTATTCCCAGTGTGTGATTCTGGCCACCATTCTCGAAAGCATCCCGTGATGCCATTTAGTAGTAGGCATTCTACTCCTGGGTTTTTCGGCCCAAGTTTCACTCAACTTTACATGTTGTTGATAGTGTTGCTAGTTCCTTTAGGATATTAGTAACCCTTGCGATAGTCCTCGAGGTCGGTGGTATATCGTCCTTCCAATTACCATGAGCCAATATGGCAGAAGTTATTTGAACCAAAAGAACACAATCAGAGTACTCTTGAGGAGTTCTCCATTCATAATTGTGACTCTGCCAGTCCTACCTCTCTGCATGGGTTATCCGGAAGAAACATGTCGAACTTGTTTCAACATACTAATCTATGCATCCACAACTCAGAAAGAAATATGTTCCTTTGAGTTGTCCCCCTTCCATTATATTCTGACCTTCATCTATCAGTTGATAGTCAAGAGTATGTGAGCATTCGTTCATCGGTGCTTATCGTTCTTGTGGTCCGTCAAGCCATTCTAGTTCAGAATGACTAGGAGAACCAAGCCCCAGTACCTCGTCCATTTCTAGGATTGGGTCAAAGCAGTTGTATTCCGCAGATCAAATGCCAATCCAGCTTTTGCTCTGTTCTACCTTCGAGTGTTACCATCTTTATGTCGAGAATGTCATGAGAATTGCACCACCTCTTATGAATTCTTGATGCAGTGATACTTCTCGCTATCATTATTCATTCCTCGGTCCCGTGTTGTTGCAACCGGAATGCTGACAAGTGAACCATGATGTGTGAAATTTATATTCCTAGCAACCGTGTTGCTTGGTAGTTAATGGACAATATTCTCATTCTTAGTGTGATGGTTATTAAATCATCATCCTAAAATTGATCATGCTACCTAGTCTTTATTTCTGGTGCACTCTTCGATCAATGAGTGAGGATTATTCAACCCCTTGCTTATTTGATCAAATCGTCTTGCCTTGAATAGCAAGATTGTTCTCGAGCTTAGTAACATATTGGTGGTTCGTGATTTTCTGAAGATCTTCTCGGAAGTATTACTTGGTTGTCACCTGACCGCTATGTTTAGTTCGTGATCAAGTTGGTTCTCTTTCAAACCACCCCTTCTCCAAGAATCCGTGTTGGATACCCCTGAGCTAGTTGGTTAAGCTTAACAACACCTTGGAGAGTTGGAAGATAAAAGCTTGTCCTACCACGCTCATCCCTAAGGGATATCCTTGTGTGTGTTGAAGAAAGATGATATCTTCATCGACTGATCCCCGTGATAAGTTGTTGGATCTATTATCTTGTCCAAACCTTGATTTGAGTGTGGGCTATCGTCAAATCAAATCAGAACCAACGATGTTCGTAATGTTGTCTTACTTGCGGTTGTCCCTCGAGCATACACCATTATATCTTTGGTCTGACCAATACTATCACATTGTTCACATAGTGGTGGAAGTCCAGTGATATGGAAATTCCGATGAGTTGTTGTTGAGCCCATCAGCGGCATTTTGTCTCCTCCATGATTGTGTTGAACATCCAGCTAGTGTTGGAAACTTTATAAGCATTGCCCTCATGTGTCGATCATGAAGCATATGTCCGGTTGAAAGATGTGACTTCCTCTAATTCATGTGCATCTGATGTAAGTTGCTGCCGTGAATTCGAGAAAGTTTGTTTTTGCTTCCTCTAGAATCATCCTAAGTCAGTCATGCATGTGTGAAGTATTCTATGGTCTGATACACTGATTATCTACATTCTATACGTATCCCTAGCACACCAAGCCACTGATTGATTTGTTCAAGGAGAAGGAGTTTCTTCTTAAGGGTTAGACCTAGGCAAGGACTTCGATATCCTTGTTGATGGTTCCCACTGAACTCGGTAGTGCTTCATTTTAAGACTACTAGGTGACCATGCTTGTCTAGGACAACATGTTCACATGCTTGTAGCAGAACCGGCTCATGTTTTGGAGCTTACTACCGTAGTTCATTCCCCCGAGAATCTCGCAACATCGTCTCGTCGATTTGTGTTGCAAACCTTCATTTTCCTTTCTAGACTCGATGAGTCTGGAATATGCTGACACCAACCAGATCTGAATCTCAGGCAGATATGATGTTTGGAGCATTTTCCAAGAACTATAATATTGGTCTCTCGATAACCGGTAAAGTGGATGTCGTGGCCAACACACCTAGCTGGAAGGACTATTATTGTAGTATCTTGATTGAGCAAGTTGGTCACCTACCCATAAGGATTTAGTAGGATTTACTCCAGAAGTTGTTCCTTATGGATCTATTGTATTCCGAAGTCCAACCACTACTTGGTGGCTATGCCGATGCTTTAAAGCATGACCGTGGTAACCAGTACATCAAGGAGAACATTAGAAGCAGAGAGCTAAATGTCTCTCGGTCGATCATCCAGATTTCTTTCCCTTGGCCTCGCCAAGGTGAAATATGAGAAAGTGTTATCTTCCTTTGCACCCGCATTATCCATCACTATTCATCATGGTAGTAAGATGTGTTCCCAGGATCCTCGGCACGGATGTTGGTAAGACCTTGATGAGTATGGAAATGCTCAAGTTCTTGAGAGCACGCTCAGGCACTAGGTTCTGATGTTGTCGTTAACTGGAACGTGCCTCTGTTCTCTCAGTTGTTCGATAGCCATCCAATTGGTGGAATCACCTTTGCCGGTGAACCTTCTCCCCAGTTACTAGAATCATTCCCAACATTTGCATTTTGTTCCCAGCTTACACCTCAGTAGCTGTTGTTCAGGATCATCTTCAAAAGTGGACTTACCATGGGTCTCATCCATTTCTGATGATAAGCAAAAATCAGCCATTGCATTGTCTTCAACAAGGTAGTCCACATCATCCATTCTAGTCCGAGTATGTCATTCTTTCAAACTCCTTCAAAAGATCGATTGTGATTGCCTTAGGCTGGTATAAAGAGTTTCAATGATCTATGGGTCAAAAGTAATTCTTTTTGCCACTTAAGGGAATAGCTCTACGAGTCACCTTCACTAAGGTGCCTCGTTATGGTATTATGGGCAACATTACTTCTCGCTACTTTGAAACCCACTCACCATCTATTAAGGCGTGGAATTGTTGCCCACCAAATCAAACCCCGTCGTTGTTCTTCCATCCCTCTCGATGTGTTTTGTGTCTCAACTTGAGATGTTTCAACATCTCATTCCGCGAGTTGATATTGTTTAGCTCGATCTTCGAGAAGATCAATCCTAGTTGAGTTTCTTTCCATCGTCATCGCGTGGATGAAGATCTCAAAAGCGAGGATGTCAAGATCGACATGATGCAATGAATCAACATCTTCGAGAAGGGCAATCAGATCGTGAAGATTCTTTATTGGTGTTCCCTCTGTCTTCTTACCTCACGTCTTGAATCTCGGGACGAGATTCTTGTTTAGTGGGGGTGAGTTGTCACAGCCCTAGAATTTTCTTGTAGTTATTTACCTGAGTGAGCATCATGCATCATGTCTAAATTCTGAAAGTTGAATTGAGGTTAGTTGAAACCCTCATAAATCACTTCAAAAATAATCAACATTAAAATCTTTTCAAATAAGTCCAACAAAATGTTCCTCTTAGTCTCTGAAAATATTGGCAAGAAGTAAAACTTAAAACAATATTTTTGGAATCTCAGAGATATTTATTTTGGGCCTTTGAATTAATTCAATAACTATTTGCATTGGATATATATTCTTTATATAATTAATAGATGTCCAATAATTCTGGAACACTTTATGTGTTTTGGGATATTTTAGTTCTAGTCACATATTTATTTTCAGGATTTTATAAAATGATTTAGTATTTAAACTAAATCAAAACAAAATAACATAAATAGAAAACAGAAATAGAATTAGAAAGAGGGGAACCTACCTGACAAGCCCACCTGGCATGTTACTGTAGTGGCCCAGCTCCTCCAGCCGGCCTAGCCCAGCTGGCCAGTGCCAGTCGTCTTCAACCTCCGGCAGTAGGCAGAGGCGAAGGCGGGCACGGCGCGCGCTGAGGCCGCCACCTCCTCCCTGCCTGCCTCGTGCCCCTGAGGCTCTCTTCCAGCGCCACGGAGACGGCCACGCACCCCCAGGCC
>NC_041384.1:750693854-750710351 GCF_002162155.2 Triticum dicoccoides
TCTTCCTCGCACCACCGAACGCGCCCGCCGCCGCCGACGAGAACCACCACGGCCACAGCTACCCCCTCGCCCCTCGGTTGTGCCCACGAGTTCCGTGATGTCGTCCTCGACCCCCTCACCGAACGACGCCCCGCCGGAAGCCCTGTAGCGTCGCCTTCAAGCTCTTCTTCAACCTCGGCCCGCCGAGATCGCCGGCGACCGTGCGCCCGCTCCGTTGCTTCCCCGAGCTCCCCAAGACCACCGCTGCACTCCCCGTGAGCTTCTCGTTCGATCCCCACTTCCCCCTTGCTCGTTTGCGCTGTGTAGTCGCCGCCCCCTTCGAGCCCGAGAGCATCTCGCCGCCTGCCATGGCGTAGCCGTGGCCACAGCCGCGCAAGCTCGCAACCGAGCACTCCACCGCACTCGCTGCGTCCCTAGGAGCCCGCAGCACCCCTCCGCACCTCCTGCTGTGCCTCCTAGCGATGACCTCGAGCTTGCCCGAGCTCCGGCCGCCGCCTTGGAGCTCGCCGTTGTCGCCTCCAGCCATCCCACGGTCTCCTGCGTGCTCCATTGGATGTGCGGGAGCCTGGGCTTCGCACCGGTGGTCTCGGCCGCTAATTTGGTCGCCGGAGGGCAAAATCCGATCCCCTCCGCCGTCTCGGCCTCGCCGGTGACTCAACGCCGGCAGGGTTTGACCCCTGTTTGACTGGGGTTTGACTTCCGTGAGTTAGTGACATGTGGGGCCTGCCCCTGACTAACCCTAGATTATGTTTTTTTTGTTAGCACTAATTAGCACTGTTAATTAGTTACGACACTGACATGCGGGTCCCACTGGTCAGGTTTGACCTGGCCAGCCACAGTTGACCTGCTGACGTCACTCTTACGCCATGCTGATGCAGTAAAACCTTTTCTATATTTTAAATAAATCTAAATGATTTATTTATTCCAGAAAATGCCCAAAATTTCTAAAAATCATAGAAAATCAACCGTAACTCCAAATGAAATAAATTATATATGAAAAATTATCAAAAAAATTCAAGGAATATGTTTATGGCATTTTCATGCATGTTTGAACAACTTAACCTCACTGTTTAGACCAAAACATGATAATGCACTATTTGAATTCATAGTTTGAATTTGAATTTGAACCTAGTGTTCAAACCAACTCCGTTTAACTTGTTGTTAGTTGCATTAGCTCAATCAATAGCATATTGCCATGTCATAATCATGCATCATATTGTTGCATCGCATTGATTGTGTTCTTCCTTGTTTGCCGGTAATTGTCCCCTCTCGATAGACGCTGCTCCGACGCTATGATCGTTGACACTAATGAAGACTCAATGTTATCTTCAGAAGTGCCAGGCAAGCAAAACCCCCTTGTTCATTCCGATACAACCCAACTCCCTCGCTCCTGCTCTCTTTTACTGCATTAGGACAACAACGATTCATCTGTTACTTGTTGCGGTAGTTGAACCCCTTATCCTCTGCATGACCTGTCATTGCCACAGTAAATAGATGAAACCCACTAGCATGAGTAGGAGTTGTTTGAGCCCTGATGTGCCTACTCATTCATGCTTGTTTTTCATGCCTGCTATTGCATAGAGTTGCGTCAGGTCTGATTCATCGGGAATGAATCGGAGGTGTGTGAACATGTCCTACTTGTGTGAGCTAAGTGTGTGAATACGTTTTTGGTAAAGGTGGCGGTGAGAGGCCATGTAGGAGTACATGGTGGGTTGTCTCATTGCAGCCGTCCTCAGGAACTGAGTTCTGTGTCTGTGATCCATGAACAGCTACTACCCCTCATTGGGATCCTTAATGGACCCTCTCGGCTTCTTAATCACCCTAGTACTCTGTCCAGGAGTTGCAACTAGTTTCTGGTGTTTGTAGGTTATGTGTTGGCAGCCGTGCGTAGCGCTGACCCTAGGGGTGGGCTATGTTGCGGTAGATACACCGTGGCACGGTGTACCGGGCGCCCGTTTGGTGTCTCGGGAACCCTGTTCACATCGTTCGGGGCCATATGTGGAAACCTCGGCCGGACTCCCTGCGGATGGAACCTGGATAGGCGATAAACCTGGACTAGAGACTTAAGTGTTTAGGTAGGCCGTGGCCGACACCCTCGCCAGGCTTCCGCTTGAAGGTCGCCGAGATACATGATGTGTATATGGTGGTAAGTGGTGGGAGCGTGTGTGAAGAAGTACACCCCTGCAGGGTTATCATTATATATTCGAATAGCGGAATTCCTCGGATATGGAAACTTGGACCCCTTGCATAGTTCATAGACAAGTGAAAGTCGATACTCTAAAACTCGCAAGATAAGTGTGAGTGCTATGGATGGCCTTCTCGTAGGGAGATGAGAGCGGATCCATGGTGGTGTATTGAATGGTAAATATGTGGACTCGTGTGCGCCATCACAAAAGAGTTGCTTGCCGTCGTAGTTTAGGATAGCCACTGAGTCAAAGCTGGCTTGCTGCAGTCAAACTCCACCACCCCCTTTGTTGATACCGATGCATATGTAGTTAGTTCCGATGTAAGTCTTGTTGAGTACAATTGTACTCACGTTTGCTTAATTTATGTTTTGCAGAGAGGCTTCATTCTTGCTAGTAGTTCCGCGTGGACTTCGACGTTTAGCTTGATACCTCAGCTACGATCTTGTACCCTTGGGAGGGTCTTGTAAATAGTCAAGCTTCTTAGTCTTTTTCATTTGTAGATGTCTGTACTCAGACATGTTAAGCCTCCGCATGTGTTTGACCTGTATGCTCTGAATGTTGGGTCATGAGACCCATATTTGTAATATCTCGCTCCTCGGAGCCTAATGAATAAATACTTGAGTTGTAGAGTTATGTTGTGATGCCATGTTGTATTTACACATATCAAGCATATTGTGTGTATGATTGAAATGCTTGGTATGTGTGGGATCCGACAATCTAGTTGTTTATCCTTGGCAGCCTCTCTTATGGGGAAATGTAATCTAGTGCTTCCATGAGCCATAGTAGTCCGCTACAGCCCGGTTCACTGGAGTCCTGCTAGCCCAGCACTACTGCTCAGGACACTTGACTGGCCGGCATGTGTTTCACTTCGTTCCTGTGTCTGTCCCTTCGGGGAAATGTCACGCGGTGACATCCGGAGTCCTGCCTAGCCTGCTACAGCCCGGGTTCCCGGAGTCCTGTTAGCCCAGTGCTACAGCCCGGATTCACACGCTGCTGACCGACATGCTCGATGTGATTCATGTATGCCTGTCCCCATAAGTTAGTGTCGCTTTGGGTTCACGACTAGCCATGTCGGCCCGGGTTCTCTGTCATATGGATGCTAGCGACACTATCATATACGTGAGCCAAAAGGCGCAAACGGTCCCGGGCCATGGTAAGGCGACACCCGTGGGAATACCGTGCGTGAGGCCGCAAAGAGATATGAGGTGTTACCGGCTAGATCGATGTGACTTGGAATCGGGTCCTGACAGCGTTAGTATCAGAGCCTGGCTGCCTATAGGATTACCAAGCCAACCGGTCGAAGTTGCGTCTAGAAATGCTTTAGTTATGTAAGGGAATTGATTGTGGAAGGGAACGTAAGGCTCTTTTTACTTCTTTACCCTATGGCCTTCTAATCTGAGTCATCCTCTTCTCTTCTACGGGGATTAAGAACTAGGCTTCTCATCTTTCTATCAGGATCACGTGTTACTAATCCGTAGACTCGTAGGGTTGTTGGTCTCAAGCCTCAATTCAGTTTCTTCTACCCCAGTGTGTTGTTAAATGACCTCAGAACCCTGATATGATGTAGTTGAGTGGTTATGCCACCATTTTGCAGGATGTCTCAAATCTTTTTGAGCATTTACAGCCGTTATGCTGTCCGAGTCGTCCCAGGTTTCTAAGTAGTCTGATGCATTTGCAAACCCCTTCCTCCTGTTCCTGATGTCTATTTGGGCCAGATTAATCACACTACCTGTCAGTTGAGGTACTCTATTGCCTCGACATATATGTTGGAGCTATTATTATGACCCTAGGTGTTTAGGGAGTCACCTAGTAATCTAGCCATGTTTTGTATTCCCAGTGTGTGATTCTGGCCACCATTCTCGAAAGCATCCCGTGATGCCATTTAGTAGTAGGCATTCTACTCCTGGGTTTTTCGGCCCAAGTTCCACTCAACTTTACCTCTTGTTGATAGTGTTGCTAGTTCCTTTAGGATATTAGTAACCCTTGCGATAGTCCTCGAGGTCTGTGGTATATCGTCCTTCCAATTACCATAAGCCAATATGGCAGAAGTTATTTGAACCAAAAGATCACAATCAGAGTACTCTTGAGGAGTTCTCCATTCATAATTGTGACTCTGCCAGTCCTACCTCTCTGCATGGGTTATCCGGAAGAAACATGTCGAACTTGGTTCGACATACTAATCTATGCATCCACAACTCAGAAAGATATATGTTCCTTTGAGTTGTCCCCCTTCCATTATATTCTGACCTTCATCTATCAGTTGATAGTCAAGAGTATGTGAGCATTTGTTCATCGGTGCTTATCGTTCTTGTGGTCCGTCAAGCCATTCTATTTCAGAATGACTAGGAGAACAAGGCCCCAGTACCTCATCCATTTCTAGGATTGGGTCAAAGCAGTTGTATTCCGCAGATCAAATGCCAATCCAGCTTTTGCTCTGTTCTACCTTCGAGTGTTACCATCTTTATGTTGAGAATGTCATGAGAATTGCTCCACCTCTTATTAATTCTTGATGCAGTGATACTTCTCGCTATCATTATTCATTCCTCGGTCCCGTGTTGTTGCAACCGGAATGCCGACAAGTGAACCATGATGTGTGAAATTTATATTCCTAGCAACCGTGTTGCTTGGTAGTTAATGGACAATATTCTCATTCTTAGTGTGATGGTTATTAAATCATCATCCTAAAATTGATCATGCTACCTAGTCTTTATTTCTGGTGCACTCTTCGATCAATGAGTGAGGATTATTCAGCCCCTTACTTATTTGATCAAATCGTCTTGCCTTGAACAGCAAGATTGTTCTCGAGCTTAGTAACATATTGGTGGTTCGTGATTTTCTGAAGATCTTCTCGGAAGTATTACTTGGTTGTCACCTGACCGCTATGTTTAGTTCATGATCAAGTTGGTTCTCTTCCAAACCACCCCTTCTCCAAGAATCCGTGTTGGATACCCCTGAGCTAGTTGGTTAAGCTTAACAACAACTTGGAGAGTTGGAAGATAAAAGCTTGTCCTACCACGCTCATCCCTAAGGGATATCCTTGTGTGTGTTCAAGAAAGATGATATCTTCATCGACTGATCCCCGTGATCAGTTGTTGGATCTATTATCTTGTCCAAACCTTGATTTGAGTGTGGGCTATCGTCAAATCAAATCAGAACCAACGATGTTCGTAACATTGTCTTACTTGCAGTTGTCCCTCGAGCATACACCATTATATCTTTGGTCTGACCAATACTATCACATTGTTCACATAGTGGTGGAAGTCCAGTGATATGGAAATTCCGATGAGTTGCTGTCGAGCCCATCAGCGGCATTTTGTCTCCTCCATGATTGTGTTGAACATCCAGCTAGTGTTGGAAACTTTATAAGCATTGCCCTCATGTTTCGATCATGAAGCATATGTCCGGTTGAAAGATGTGACTTCCTCTAATTCATGTGCATCTGATGTAAGTTGCCGTCGTGAATTCGAGAAAGTTTGTTTTTGCTTCCTTTGGAATCTTCCCAAGTCAGTCATGCATGTGCGAAGTATTCTATGGTCTGATGGACTGATTATCTACATTCTATACGTATCCCTAGCACACCAAGCCACTGATTGATTTGTTCAAGGAGAAGGAATTTCTTCTTAAGGGTTAGACCTACGCAAGGACTTCGATATCCTCGTTGATGGTTCCCCCTGAACTCGGTAGTGCTTAATTTTAAGACTACTAGGTGACCATGCTTGTCTAGGACAACGTGTTCACATGCTTGTAGCAGAACCGGCTCATGTTTTGGAGCTTACTACCGTAGTTCATTCCCCCGAGAATCTCGCAACGTCGTCTCGTCGATTTGTGTTGCAAACCTTCATTTTCCTTTCTAGACTCGATGAGTCTGGAATATCCTGACACCAACCAGATCTGAATCTCAGGCAGATATGATGTTTGGAGCATTTTCCAAGAACTATAATATTGGTCTCTCGATAACCGGTAAAGTGGATGTCGTGGCCAACACACCTAGCCGGAAGGCCTATTATTGTAGTATCTTGACTGAGCAAGTTGGTCACCTACCCATAACGATTTTGTAGGATTTACTCCAGAAGTTGTTCCTTATGGATCTATTGTATTCCGAAGTCCAACCACTACTTGGTGGCTATGCCGATGCTTTAAAGCATGACCGTGGTAACCAGTACATCAAGGAGAACATTAGAAGCGGAGAGCTAAATTTCTCTCGGTCGATCATCCAGATTTCTTTCCCTTGGCCTCGCCAAGGTGAAATATGAGAAAGTGTTATCTTCCTTTGCACCCGCATTGTCCATCACTATTCATCATGGTAGTAAGATGTGTTCCCAGGATCCTCGGCACGGATGTTGGTAAGACCTTGATGAGTATGGAAATGCTCAAGTTCTTGAGAGCACGCTCAGGCACTAGGTTCTGATGTTGTCGTTAATTGGAACGTGCCTCTGTTCTCTCAGTTGTTCGATAGCCATCCAATTGGTGGAATCACCTTTGCCGGTGAACCTTCTCCCCAGTTACTAGAATCATTCCCAACATTTGCATTTTGTTCCCAGCTTACACCTCAGTAGCTGTTGTTCGGGATCATCTTCAAAAGTGGACTTAGGGTCTCATCCATTTCTGATGATAAGCAAAAATCATCCATTGCGTTGTCTTCAACAAGGTAGTCCACATCATCCATTCTAGTCCGAGTATGTCTTTCTTTCAAACTCCTTCAAAAGATCGATTGTGATTGCCTTAGGCTGGTATAAAGAGTTTCAATGATCTATGGGTCAAAAGTAATTCTTTTTGCCACTTAAGGGAATAGCTCTACGAGTCACCTTCACTAAGGTGCCTCGTTATGGTATTATGGGCAACATAACTTCTCGCTACTTTGAAACCCCCTCACCATCTATTTAGGCGTGGAATTGTTGCCCACCAAATCAAACCCCGTCGTTGTTCTTCCATCCCTCTCGATGTGTTTTGTGTCTCAACTTGAGATGTTTCAACATCTCATTCCGCGAGTTGATATTGTTTAGCTCGATCTTCGAGAAGATCAATCCTAGTTGAGTTTCTTTCCATCGTCATTGCGTGGATGAAGATCTCAAAAGCGAGGATGTCAAGATCGACATGATGCAATGAATCAACATCTTCGAGAAGGGCAATCAGATCGTGAAGATTCTTTATTGGTGTTCCCTCTGTCTTCTTACCTCACGTCTTGAATCTCGGGACGAGATTCTTGTTTAGTGGGGGTGAGTTGTCACAGCCCTAGAATTTGCTTGTAGTTATTTACCTGAGTGAGCATCATGCATCATGTCTAAATTCTAAAAGTAGAATTGAGGTTAGTTGAAACCCTCATAAATCACTTCAAAAATAATCAACATTAAAATCTTTTCAAAGAAGTCCAAGAAAATGTTCCTCTTAGTCTCTGAAAATATTGGCAAGAGGTAAAACTTAAAACAATATTGGTGGAATCTCAGAGATATTTATTTTGGGCCTTTGAATTAATTCAATAACTATTTGCATTGGATATATATTCTTTATATAATTAATAGATGTCCAATAATTCTGGAACATTTTATGTGGTTTGGGATATTTTAGTTCTAGTCACATATTTATTTTCAGGATTTTATAAAATGATTTAGTATTTAAACTAAATCAAAACAAAATAAACATAAATAGAAAATAGAAAGAGAATTAGAAAGAGAGGAACCTACCTGGCAAGCCCACCTGGCCTGTTACTGTAGTGGCCCAGCTCCTCCAGCCGGCCCAGCCCAGCTGGCCAATGCCAGTCGTCTTCAACCTCTGCCAGTAGGCAAAGGCGAAGGCGGGCACGGCGCACGCTGAGGCTGCCACCTCCTCCCTGCCTGCCTCATGCCCCTGAGGCTCTCTTCCAGCGCCACGGAGACGGCCACGCACCCCCAGGCCCTCTCACTCCTCCCCCCGTGCTCATCCCCTCCCCTGTCTCTCTCCCTCGCACCACCGAACGCGGCGGCCGCCGCCGGCGAGAACCACCACGGCCACAGCTACCCCCTCGCCCCTCGGTTGTGCCCACGAGTTCCGCGACATCGTCCTCGACCCCCTCACCGAACCACGCCCCGCCGGAAACCCTGCAGCGTCGCCTTCGAGCTCTTCTTCAACCTCGGTCCGCCGAGATCGCCGACGACCGTGCGCTCGCTCCGTTGCTTCCCCGTGAGCTTCTCGTTTGATCACCATTTCCCCATTGCTCGTTTGCACCGTGTAGTCGCCGCCCCCTTCGAGCTCGAGAGCATCTCGCCGCCGGCCATGGCGTAGCCGTGGGCACAGCTGCGCAAGCTCGCAACCGAGCACTCCACCGTACTCGTTGCGTCCCCAGGAGCCCGCAGCACCCCTCCGCACCTCCTGCTGTGCCTCCTAGCGACAACCCCGAGCTCGCCCGAGCTCCGGCCGCCGCCTTTGAGCTCGCCGTCGTCGCCTCCGGCCATCCCACGGTCTCCTGCGTGCTCCATTGGATGCGCGGGAGCCTGGGCTTCGCACCGGTGGTCTCGGCCGCTAATTTGGTCGCCGGAGGGCAAAATCCGATCCCCTCCGCCGTCTCGGCCTCATCGGCGACTCAACGCCGGCAGGGTTTGACCCCTGTTTGACTGGGGTTTGACTTCCGTGAGTCAGTGACATGTGGGGCCAGCCCCTGACTAACCCTAGATTATGTTTTTTTCTGTTAGCACTAATTAACACTGTTAATTAGTTAGGACGCTGACATGCGGGTCCCACTGGTCAGGTTTGACCTGGCCAGCCACAGTTGACCTGCTAACGTCACTCTTACGTCATGCTGATGCAGTAAAACCTTTTCTAGATTTTAAATAAATCTAAATGATTTATTTATTCCAGAAAATGCCCAAAATTTCTAAAAATCATAGAAAATCAACCGTAACTCCAAATGAAATAAATTATATATGAAAAATTATCAGAAAAATTCAAGGAATATGTTTAAGGCATTTTCATGCATGTTTGAGCAACTTAACCTCACTGTTTAGACCAAAACATGATAACGCACTATTTGAATTCATAGTTTGAATTTGAATTTGAACCTAGTGTTCAAACCAACTCCATTTAACTTGTTGTTAGTTGCATTAGCTCAATCAACAGCATATTGCCATGTCATGATCATGCATCATATTGTTGCATCGCATTGATTGTGTTCTTCCTTGTTTGCCGGTAATTGTCCCCTCTCGGTAGACGCTACTCCGACGCTGTGATCGTTGACACTGATGAAGACGCAATGTTATCTTCAGAAGTGCCAGGCAAGCAAAACCCCCTTGTTCATTCTGATACAACCCCACTCTCTCGCTCCTGCTCTCTTTTACTGCATTAGGACAACAACGATTCATCTGTTACTTGTTGCGGTAGTTGAACCCCTTATCCTCTGCATGACCTGTCATTGCCATAGTAAATAGATGAAACCCACTAGCATGAGTAGGAGTTGTTTGAGCCCTGATGTGCCTACTCATTCATGCTTGTTTGTCATGCCTGCTATTGCATAGAGTTGCGTCAGGTCTGATTCATCGGGAATGAATCGGAGGTGTGTGAACATGTCCTACTTGTGTGAGCTAAGTGTGTGGATATGTTTTTGGTAAAGGTAGCGGTGAGAGGCCATGTAGGAGTACATGGTGGGTTGTCTCATTTCAGCCATCCTCAGGAACTGAGTTCTGTGTCAGTGATCCATGAACAGCTACTGCAACTCATTGGGATCCTTAATTGATCCTCTCGGCTTCTTAATCACCCTAGTTCAATGTTCAGGAGTTGCAACCAGTTTCTGGTGTTTGTAGGTTATGTGTTGGCGGCCGTGCGTAGCGCTGACCCTAGGGGTGGGCTATGTTGCGGTAGATACACCGTGGCACGGTGTACCGGGCGCCCGTTTGGTGTCTCGGGAACCCTGTTCACATCGTTCGGGGCCGTATGTGGAAACCTCGGCCGGACTCCCTACGGATGGAACCTGGATAGGTGATAAACCTGGACTAGAGACTTAAGTGTTTAGGTAGGCCGTGGTCGACACCCTCGCCAGGCTTCCGCTTGAAGGTCGCCGAGATACATGACGTGTATATGGTGGTAAGTGGTGGGAGCGTGTGTGAAGAAGTACACCCCTGCAGGGTTATCATTATCTATTCGAATAGCCGAATTCCTCGGATATGGAAACTAGGACCCCTTGCATAGTTCATTGACAAGTGAAAGTGGATACTCTAAAACTCGCAAGATAAGTGTGAGTGCTATGGATGGCCTTCTCGTAGGGAGACGAGAGTGGATCCATGGTGGTGTATTGAATGGTGAATATGTGGACTCGTGTGCGCCACCACAAAAGAGTTGCTTGCAGTCGTAGTTTAGGATAGCCACTGAGTCAAAGCTGGCTTGCTGCAGTCAAACTCCACCACCCCCTTTGTTGATACCGATGCATATGTAGTTAGTTCCGATGTAAGTCTTGTTGAGTACAATTGTACTCACGTTTGCTTAATTTATGTTTTGCAAAGAGGCTTCATTCTTGCTAGTAGTTCCGCGTGGACTTCGACGTTTAGCTTGATACCTCAGCTACGATCTTGTACCCTTGGGAGGGTCTTGTAAATAGTCAAGCTTCTTAGTCTTTTTCATTTGTAGATGTCTGTACTCAGACATGTTAAGCTTCTGCATGTGTTTGACCTGTATGCTCTGAATGTTGGGTCATGAGACCCATATTTGTAATATCTCGCTCCTCGGAGCCTAATGAATAAATACTTGAGTTGTAGAGTTATGTTGTGATGCCATGTTGTATTTACACATATCGAGCATATTGTGTGTATGATTGAAATGCTTGGTATGTGTGGGATCCGACAATCTAGTTGTTTATCCTTGGTAGCCTCTCTTATGGGGAAATGTAGTCTAGTGCTTCCATGAGCCATAGTAGTCCGCTACAGCCCGGTTCACTGGAGTCCTGCTAGCCCAGCACTACTGCTCAGGACACTTGACTGGCCGGCATGTGTTTCACTTTGTTCATGTGTCTGTCCCTTCGAGGAAATATCACGCAGTGACATCCGGAGTCCTGCCTAGCCTGCTACAGCCCGGGTTCCCGGAGTCCTGTTAGCCCAGTGCTATAGCCTGGATTCACACGCTGCTGACCGACATGCTCGATGTGATTCATGTATGCCTGGCCCAATAGGTTAGTGTCGCTTTGGGTTCACGACTAGCCATGTCGGCCCGGGTTCTCTGTCATATGGATGCTAGCGACACTATCATATACGTGAGACAAAAGGCACAAACGGTCCCGGGCCATGGTAAGGCGACACCAGTGGGAATACCGTGCGTGAGGCCGCAAAGAGATATGAGGTGTTACCGGCTAGATCGATGTGACTTGGAATCGGGGTCCTGACATAACCATCCTGCTAACATGTAACAGGGGGTAGTTCAGCATTGAGCATTTGTAAAAATAAGGATCATTCATGATGAGACATGCATAAAGAAAGAGGTACGATGGATACCACTTCATTGTCATCACAACAGTGTGTGTACTATCCAGAATACTATTCTAAGGAAAAACTATGACTTATCCAGCTTTGGGGTGAATGTGGTCACGGGATCCTAATGTTATAGTTATAAAACCATTTAAACCCGAATAGAAGAGAGATCAGATTCCCAGAGTAAAGATTGAGGAGTAAAAGATCCTAATACCACCCAATGGTGACATGGGCCCGTAAGACACACACCCATGTTAGTAAAACAGTTTTGGGCCACTAGACTCAACTTTGGCCAAGGAGTTGGAAAGGGGGCTACCTACAGGCAGTCGGCTCTGATACCAACTTGTGACGCCCTCGATTCAATCATACACTAATCATACACGCAAATGTGTACGATCAAGATCAAGGACTCACGGGAAGATATCACAACACAACTCTAGACACAAATTAAAATAATACAAGCTTTATATTACAAGCCAGGGGCCTCGAGGGCTCGAATACACAAGAGTCAGTGGAAACAACATTATCTGAGTACAGACATGAGTTAAACAAGTTTGCCTTAAGAAGGCTAGCATAAAAGCAACATCAATCGAAAAGGCAAGGCCTCCTGCCTGGGAGCCTCCTAACTACTCTTGGTCGTCGGCGTTCTCCACGTGGTAGTTGGTACCCTCGGGGTAGTACCAGTCGTCGGTGGGGTCGTCTGGATCCTGGGCTCCATCATCTGGTTGCATCAACCAGAAAGAAGAAACAAGGGGGAAAATGGGGAGCAAAGCAACCGTGAGTACTCATCCAAAGTACTCACAAGCAAGGATCTACACTACATATGCATCGGTATCAATGAAAATGGTTGTACCTATGGACTAGACAACAAAATGCCAGAAGAGAAGGGGAAAGCCTAGCCTATCAAAGACTAGCATCTTCTGGCAACCACCATCTTGCAGCAACAGGAGGGAGTAGAGTAGCATAAAGTAAAGTAGTAGAAGTGTTATCAACCTCGGCCAGAGATCCTTTCTTGACTCCCTGCGAGAAAGCAATCCCAGAGCTATACTATCCATTCATCATAACCATGTCTCATATCCATTTCTCATCTCAAGTATCCAGTTCTAGTTGTATCGATCGGGATACAACTCCAAGTGTCCTTTACTGTATGACAGGCTATCGATAGATGTTTTATTCCCTGCAGGGGTGCACCAACTTACCCACCACGCTTGATTAACTCTGGCCGGACACACTTTCCTGGGTCATGCCCAGCCTCGGCCAAACAATACGCCGCAACCCGACCTAGGCTTAATAGGGAAGGTCAAGCATGCTGGACTAAACCTATGCCCCAGGGGTCATGGGCATCTCCCCGGGAACTCCTGGACGTTACGTATGCGGCCAGTGAGAAAACCTAGCTACCTCCTTCAACAAGGCGGGAGCTTACGCTGTCCAACCCGGCGCGTGCCGCTCAGTCGCATACGTCTATTAAGCTTCGGCTGAAGCATATGACGCAGAACGCCCATACTATGCCCACATGATGGTTAGTGATATCAGGCCAGAGGCCCCTCGGATTAAATATCCAAATCGTAGTGGATTAGGAGCACGCGGTAACAAGCAGAGACTCACGAAAGATGCGACCTTGTTGCCCCGTCTCGAGTACTTGCAGCAAGGGCTAAGAATGCCCGGCCACGCCTCGTAAGTATCTCGCGGGCACCTTCCTGGTCAACCCGACTCCACATCACTCGCTATTAACCTCGCGCGGGTACCCCTCAGGGCCGACCCGTCTTTAGTAACATGGTTCAGTGTAAAGTCATAGTAACCATGGTAATTGTGTGTCTAACACCAAGGGGAAAACCCGAGGAATCACCCCCGGTGAATTCCACTCGATGTTATCATCAAGGTGAACGTAAGAGGATCCACCCTCGAGGTTCACACTTGAGGGCTTGCACGACAGAGCCGTAATGGAAGTGATTAAGGAGGAAATCACCCTCGATGACCTCGACCGTATAGCTACACTACGGAGATCTCATCAGGAGTGATGTAAGAGGTTCCACCCTCGGCACTCGATGGTAACTCCGCGGAGTCGTACAACTAGGGGGGTGATGTGCAGTGTCGGGGCCTGGACGTCGATCACGTTGATCGAATCATCGAACATAAAGCGAGGCAACTGGGACAAGGTGGGGGTCACTTATGGATCTCTAACCAACCTATACTAAGCAGTTTAGGATAAGCAGGTAAGGTATAAAAGCAGGTAACAACAACAGGATATGCATCAGAGTAGGATCATACATAAAGCAGTAGCAGTTCTAATGCATGCAAGAGAGGGAAAGAGATGGGCGATATCGGAATGCTCAAGGGGGGTTTGCTTGGCTGGTTGCTCTGGCAATGAGGGGTCGTCATCGACGTAGTTGATCACAGGGGCAACATCAGTCTCGGGGTCTACCGGAGAGAAGAGGGGGAAGAAACAGTAAATATAAAGCAACATAGCACCACAAAGCATAACATGGCAATAAGATGTGCCGGGTGTGACCTAACGTATGGCTACACGATAAAGGTGAAGGGGGAAAACAACCGGGAATGTTTTCCCTGTTCCGGACCTGTGTCAGACAGATGAACGGAGGGGATAGTTCCATTTTCAGATAGTTAGGGGCATCTGACAGGTATGTGGGTAGTCTCTCATCATGCTAAGCAACTTTCATATAGAATACATTTTCAGCCGAGTTATGAATTAATTTAAATTATTTTTTGAAGTTTTAACACATATTTTGGAATTATTTAAATTAACAGAAAAGGAATATGACATCAGCATGACGTATGAGTGACGTCAGCAGTCAACAGTCCGGTTGACTGGTCAAAACTGAGATGGGGGACCCACCTGTCATGCACAGTGGGTTAAACATAGTTAAAAACTAATCTAAACATAGTTAGTTCAACTACTGGACCCACATGTCAGTGTCTAATTATGTTAACTAAATTAGCTTAGTTAATTTCGTTAATTAGGGTGCTGGGCCCCATCTGTCAGTTGCATGGGCCGGTCCAGTCAGCATGGTGGACCGGGTCAACAGGCCGGTTGGGTCCCTGGGGCCCACGGGTCAGTGACCCAGGGGGTGGAGCCAGGCCGGCTGGCCCCGTCGGCTTTGCTCCGGCGAGCTCCAACGCGGCGGCGAGCCACGGGTGAGCTTCGGGTTTCGCCCACAGGACATCTCCGGGACTGTGGTTTGGCCCGTTCGAACGGCCCGTCCTCACTGCTTCGAATGGAGGTGGTGGCATGGCCGAGGACGACCGGAAACATCGCCGGGGGCAAGTCAGGTGGTGGTGGGTTTCCGGTGAGCGGCGAACAGGGGCTGTGGGTAACGGCGAGTCGCGTGCGTGTGCGTGTTGGGAACTAGGCGAAGTGGCGAGCGAGTTGCGCACGGAGCCGAGGCCATTTGGTCGCCGGAGCATCGTCGGCGACGAGCTCAGGCGGAGCCACGTTCAGGCACGACGGGGAGGAGGAGCTACGGCGCCGGAAACACATGGGGAAGAGAGGGGAAAGAGGCGCATGCTCACGTTGGCCCCGTAGGTGTGCTCAGGTGGGCTCGGGGAAGATCGACGGCGATGAATCAGCGACGAAGGCAAAGACGGCCGTAAGGGAAGAAGAGGTTGCCGGGCTCGCTGCAGTGGCTGCCGGCTTGCGCTGGTCAGAGCGTATGACGTAATGGACGTTGGCAACGTGCGGCGTGGACGGTGGCCACGTTGACGGCGATCGGTGGTGACGAGCTCGCGCGGCCGAGCTCGGGATCGAGCGACATGAGAGGGGGAGAGGTGGATCTAGGAGGTGAGGAGGCAAGTGGGGAGGGGAGACGGGGAAGCACGAGGCGTCGGGGGATCTTATCCCCTCGCTGACGACGCCGGTGAGCCGGTCCGATGGGGCGCGCTCGGCCATGCCCCCGGTCGGTTGAACAGGGGAGGAAGAGAGCGACCGGGGGAGGTGGGCCACCTAGGATGGGGGAGTTGGGCCGGTCTAGTTGGGCTAAGGCCCAGGGGAATTAGTGGGGGAAGGGGCCTTTCTCCTTCCTCTCCCTTTTTCTTTTCTTTTTTTATGCTTTTCTATTTTAGATATTTTAGGCCACATAGGCATTTTGCAAAAATGTTGGTACACCACCAGTACTACCAGGAGAATATTTTACACACTATGAACATTTTAGTTTTCTTGTTTGAGCATTTTTGAAATTCACACACAATTTGAGATTGAATTCAAGTGGAATTTGAAATGGAATATTGATTGAAGTGGCTACGCACTATTATAGCAAAATGATTAGCTTGATCTGTGGGATTACTGTAGCATCATTACACCGAGGTGTTACAGATGGGTACTTGGTATGTCTTGACTTGGCCTAGATCTCTCCGGCAATGGCACCAGAAATTCTTCTTGCTACCTCTCGAGCACTGCGTTGGTTTTCCCTTGAAGAGGAAAGGGTGATGTAGTAAAGCAGCGTAAGTATTTCCTTCACTTTTTGAGAACTAAGGTATCAATCCAGTAGGAGACCACGCGCGAGTTACCTCATACCTACACAAATAAATAAGAACCTCGCAACCAACGTGATAAAGGGGTTGTCAATCCCTTCACGGCCACTTGCAAGAGTGAGATCTGATAGAGATAATAATAATAAGATAAATATTTTTGGTATTTTTATGATCACTGGTAGAAAAAGGGCCTGTTGTCCCGGTTCGTAAGGGCCTTTTGTCCCGGTTCTGGAACCGGGACTAAAGGGTCGGTACTAATGCCCTGTCCCTTTAGTCCCGGTTCAATCCAAAACCGGGACAGATGGGCCTCCACGTGGCCTATGCGCGGAGCCCAGGCAGGAGACCCTTTGGTCCCGGTTTGTGGCACCAACCGGGACCAATAGGCATCCACGCGTCAGCATTTC
>NC_041384.1:750710701-750717009 GCF_002162155.2 Triticum dicoccoides
ATCCGACACTACCGGCTACATATATACAATAATTATCTCTTACAAATATAATCATACGGACTCAGGGTCCACATAGTATTCTCCGTCTTCAGCGATCACGTGGTCAAGAAAGAATGCCGCCAATTCCTCTTGAATTGCTCGCATGCGAGCTGGTGCTAGGATTTCATCCCGCTTCCGAAACATCTAATTTAAAGTAGGGGGTCAATACATATATATATATATATATATATATATATATATATATATATATATATATATATATATATATATATGAATGATTGAAACTCAACACAAATGATGGTAATAAAATAAAATTGTGAATGTTGTTATTTACGTACTTCATATTGTTCGTCAGTGTAGCCCCGCTCACAGGTCGTGTGGCGGATGGACTCGCAAACATAGTATCCACAAAAGCATTCCCTTGTTCCTGCCACAACCACTTTACAAGAAATAGAGGTCAATCAAACTGACAAGCAAGAATGCCAAATGGTATTGATGAAACTAGCACTTGAATCACTAGTAGATGCGCGGAACATGCTACTATAGTACTTACTTTTGGGTGTCTAAATTGCAGCTCCTTCGGCCGTCCCGGAGCTTTTCTAGTGAATTTTCTCCAAACCCTGCCAGACAAAGAAAACAATTACTTGATATATCAGGAAATGAACAAAGTTGCTGATATGGTGGATAATGATCGATTTAACTTACTTCTCGAGTATTTGAGTCATGTCTGCATAGTCCTGGGGATCTTTTCATCTTGAGTCTAAGACGGTTACTAGTCCCTGCTCAAGCTTAATCTCTAGGAGAATATAGTGGAAACTGCAAATGCATGCATAACTCGTCCATTACATTACTATAACCTTGACTAATATATAAGGGAAACCAAATACGCACAAGATAGTAACACTCACTTGAAGTTGTAAGGAAAGAGTATTATATCTTTGTTTTCATTTATTACCAATGATCGTAGCAAGTTGGCCTCGGTAGCTGCGGCATGAAATTTAACATGAGTTGCATCTATGAGATATGTGTTAATGAACCCAATATCACCGACTTGTCTTTTCTTCAATTCAGCGATCTTCAGTCTGCGTAATATAGTGAGGATGATTATAAAATACATGCAATGAAAGAGCTGAGCTATATAGAGAGACTTAATGACAGAAGTAGTACTACTTACACACAGTAGCAGGCGACTGTTGTTTTATCGAGGGACAATTGATTGAAAAACTGAAAGAACTCCTCAAATGGAACAGGCAACAGTTCAATTCCAACGAGGTCATGCTCCTTTTTAACTTTCACATACAAAGTACTCCTCCCCCCAGAGTCTCTGCAGATTTTCAAGTACCAATCATGCAATCTTCGCATCATCGTTGATAGAGATCTTTCATCTTTGATGAGAGGCTTCCTGTACTCGTATCTTTGTATCTGCACCTCCATGGGTTCATAATGTACATCGTCGGGCAGGTAATCGGCAAGATTGCTATAACCGGGCACCATCCTCGGATCATTAGCGATGTTGTCGCTAGGCACCTTGAGCGGGGGGCACGATTGCTTCGCTTGTTCACCGAGCTGGGCAATTTGTTTCCCAGATCGTCGTTCTTTCAGCCTTTGATCACTGACAGTACTTCTCGACCGCTCCGCTTCGGCAAATTGCTTTCCAATAATGCGCTCATAGTTTCCTTTCGGCGGAAACTTGGGTGGTTTTGTCAGGGAAGCCAGAGTGCGCTTCTCTTTCACCGGATCTACCTTCTCCTCCGGAAGTGGATGTCTCTTTGCTTTCAACCCTTGAAACCAGTCATCCACTTCGGTTCGTGCGATCTCGGCGATCTCCTCCGGGGTCCTCTTGTATGGTAAATTCTCTGGAGTCTTCAGAGAAGGACCAAATTTGTATGTCCTCCCGCCTCTGGCTGTACCGCTAGACGCCGGCCGAGCAGACAGAGCGGTTGTCTTCTCTACTTGCTTAAGAGGCGGAGGAGAAGGACTACGACGCGCCTGAGTAGCCGGAGTGGCGGCAGGTCTCTTCCGCCCTTGCTGACGAGGTGGAGAAGGAGGAGGCTGGCTGCTCGGGCGCGTCGGCGCAGGCGGAGAAGGAGGCGGAGTGCCGCCACGCGCTGGAGAAGGAGCCAGTCGAGTGCCCTGATCGTCACTCGCTAGAGGAGAAGGCGGTGGAGGAGGCGGAGTGCCCTGAATCGCCGGAGGAGGAGGCGGTGGAGGAGGCGGAATGCCCTGACTTGCCGGAGGAGGAGGAGGAGGCGGAGGCGTCCAGTTCGGAAGGTTGATGAGCTCCTTCCGCCATAGGCATGGAGTCTTCAGAGCAGACCCCAGCCTAGTCTTCAGAGCAGATCCCTCCGTTATTTCATCCACCATCACCCTAGCATATCCTTCTGGAATCGGCCGGCAGTGAAAAGTTGCGCCGGGTTCAGTAGGATAAATAGAACCAACAGCCGCCTTGACCTTCAAATTCATCCATTGCGTCATAAGGTGGCAATTTTGAGACTCCATGATAGCATCAACGGGATAGCTGGCAGGAGCCGTCAAGGCATGCTCCGGCTGAAGCAGCTCGGTGGAAGCCACGCTGCTTCTCCGCTGAGATGGCGGGGTAGCTTCGGGGGAAGTTTCGGCAGTACGTTTGCTGCGATTTGCTTCTCGTTCCTCTATCGCTTGTACCCTTGCTTGAAGCACCTGCATTTGGGTCTGCTGCACTTTTTTCCTCCTCTCATGGGATTTGTAACTGCCTGCGTTCGGAAACCCAACCTTCCACGGAATGGAGCCTGGCGTGCCTCGTGTCCGTCCAAGGTGCTCAGGATTCCCGAGGGCCATTATGAGCTCGTCGTTCTCTCTGTCTGGAAAGAACGTCCCTTGCTGCGCTGCTTCGATATAGTGCTGAAGCTTCCTGACTGGTATGTCCATTTGATCGTTCGTCCAAATGCACTTCCCTGTTACAGGGTCCAAGGTTCCGCCAGCCCCGAAGAACCATGTCCGGCAACAGTCTGGCCAGTTAATTGTCTCTGGTTCAATCCCTTTATCAACCAGATCATTCTCAGTCTTGGCCCACTTAGGCCGGGCTATGAGGTAGCCACCTGACCCCGTGCGATGGTGATGCTTCTTCTTCGTAGAATTTTGCTTGTTTGTCGCCGACATCTTCTTACTCTTTTCCGATGTCTTGTGGGCCACAAATGCGGGCCAGTGATCTCTGATCTTCTCATATCTACCCTTGAACTCTGGTGTCTCATTATTTTCGACAAATATTCAGCTCTTTCTTCCACCTCCTGAATAGTTCTGCCATCCTCTTAAGAGCGAAAGACTTGATTAATTGCTCTTTAACTGGCTTCTCTGGATTATCCTCTGGCGGTAGGGTGAAATTTGACTTCAGCTCAGTCCAAAGATCATTTTTATGCATATCATTAACATAAGACACCTCAGGGTCTTCTATAGCCGGCTTAAACCATTGCTGGATGCTGATCGGGATCTTGTCCCTAACCAAAACCCCGGACTGAGCAACAAATGCGCTCTTTGTCTGGAGGGGTTCAATCGGTTGGCCGTCGGGCGCGATTGCTATGATCCCAAACTTTTCTTCCGAGCTCAACTTTTTCTTCGGGCCTCGTCTCTTTACCGAAGTTGTGCTCGATCCGGAGGGCTAGAAAAAAGAACAAAGACTTAATTAATATGTGTTTACATACCAAAACAATGAATGCATCAATTAGCTAGTCAGGAGAAGCTTAACTAATATATATACCTGGCCGGACTCGGTTCGGTCACCGGAGACGTCATCACGGTCTCCTTCTTGCATCGGCATTGGGTCACCGGAGCCGTCCTCACGGTCTCCTTCTTGCACCGGCATTAGGTCACCGGAGCCATCATAATCATAGCCAGGTGCTTCCAGACCATCGGTGTCGTTGAGAAACAACGAGCAGATGGCATCACTTCCTCGTGCGATTATGTCCCCCAGCAACTCTTCTTGTACTTCGTCTCGGACGGTGTCCATAGTTTCTACAAATATTGACAACATGGCAATTATTATTCAAACATGACAGATCGATATATTAGTGGTAAAAACGTCGAACTAATATTAATTAGTGGCCACGACGCTGCTTCTCTAGGGTTTGGGGTGGCCTCGACGCTGCTTCTCTTGGGTTTGGGGTGGCCTCGACAACGCTTCAAGGATAAAAAAAGAAGAGGAAGAAGAAAAAAAAGAGGAGAAGAAAGAATAGAGGAGTAAGAACTCCTCTATTCTTTCTTCTCCTCTTTTTTTCTTCTTCTTCCTCTTTTTTTTCGGGAACGAGGGTCGTCGAGGGTCACCGAGCGATAGAGGAAACCCTAAATAGCAAGTATCGTGGGTGTGAGATACATGTGGCCGTCGGTGTAGGACACTGCATCCACGTCCCACAAGTGACGTGGGCGTCGAAGCCTGCGCCACTTGTGGGACGTGGATGTAGTGTCCGACACCGATGGCCACATGTATCTCACACCGACGATACTTTCTATTTAGGGTTTCCTCTACCGTTCGGCAACCCTGACCCTTGTCGACCCTCGTTTCCGATAAAATAAAGAGGAACAAGAAAAAAAAGAGAAGAAGAGAAGAAGAAGAAAAAAAGAGGAGAAAAAAAAGAGGAGAACTTCTCCTCTTTTTTTCTTCTTCTTCTCTTCTTCTCTTTTTTTCTTCTTCTTCCTCTTTATTTTATCGGAAACGAGGGTCGTCGAGGGTCAGGGTCTCGAGGGTCAGGGTCGCCGAACGGTTGAGGAAACCCTAAATAGAAAGTATCGTGGGTGTGAGATAGAAGTGGCCATTGATGTCAGACACTACATCCACGTCCCACAAGTGACGTGGGCGTCGAAGCCCGCGCCACTTGTGGGACGTGGATGTAGTGTCTGCCACCGACGATACTTTCTATTTAGGGTTTCTCCTCTACCGCTCGGCGACCCTCAACGACCCTCGTTCCCGATAAAAAAAAGAGGAAGAAGAAGAAAAAAAATAGGAGAAAAAAGAATAGAGGAGAACTCCTCTATTCTTTCTTCTCCTCTTTTTTTTTTCTTTTTCCTCTTCTTTTTTTATCCTCTTCTTCATCTCATGTTCGAGAGGATCGCCGAGGGGTCGGGAGGTTGCCTAGTGTCAAAGGATTCAACAAAACTATGTCTTCATCATTAGGCAAAAGTAACAGGTGCATGATGGTACGAAGCTCTCCAAAGTTATTTTGGAACGGAGTCCCAGATAAGATAATTCGCTTTTTGGTACAAAGTTCAGCAAGAACCTTCCAAATATCGTTATTTGGAAGGCCTTTGCTGAAATTCATACAAAAAGGAAAATTATCCTATCTGGGACACCATTCCAAAATAACTTTGGAGGACTTCGTCATGCCCTGGTTACTTCCGGCTAATGATGAAGCCATGGATTTCTTCAATACTTTGACACTAGGAAACCTCTCTCGACCCCTCGGCGATCCTCGACCCCTCGAACCCTCGACGACCCTGGAACCCTCGACCCCTAGACGACCCTGGAACCCTCGACCCTCGATCCCTTGACCCTATAGAACCCTCGAAGAAAGGAATAGCTAGAGGAGAAGATCGAAGAAAAAAAAAGAAGAAAAAAAGAGGAGAAGAAGAAAGGAATAGTGGAGAAGAAGATAAAATAGAATTTATCTTCTTCTCCACTATTCCTTTCTTCTTCTCCTCTTCTTTTTCTTCTTTTTTCTTCTTCTTATTTATTTCTCCTTTTCTTCCTCTCCTCTTGTTCTTTCTTTCCTCTTCTTATTTTCTTCTTTCCTATCCTTCTATTCCTTCCTTTCTTAATATCACTTAGCAAATGCACTAACCTAAAATGCAACAAACATAAAATGCAACAAAAATAAAATGCACTAAATCGATCAACTATCCTAAAATCAGTGATAAAATGCACTAACCTAAAATCGATATCTACTAACAACTTAAAAAAATAATACATATATGAAAAAATGGATATATGAAAAAAAACATCATCATATCATCAACAGAAAAAATAGTATTTTTTCTAAAAATCAATCTTTTCAGCACATACATATACTCATACATATACATATAATCTGCAGGAAAAAACATATATGTGTTTGCAAAAAAAGGGGGAAGAGGGGGGCGGTGCCGGCCCAGACCACAGCGAGGCAGAGGCGACGGCGGCGCGGGGCAGCTGGGGCGCGACGAGGCAGAGGCGACGGCGAGGCAGAGGCGGGGCGGCGACGGCGTCGGGGCGTGACACGGGGAGGCGACGGCGTCGGGGCGACGCGGAGAGACCGCGACGGCGCGGGGTGGCGCGCGGCGATGTCGTCGGGGCGGCGCGGGGT
>NC_041384.1:750717339-750743359 GCF_002162155.2 Triticum dicoccoides
GGCACCAACCGGGACTAAAGGGGGGCATTGGTCACGGTTGGTGCCACGAACCGTGAACAATGCCCCCTTTTGTCCCGGTTGATGCCACCAACCGGGACCAAAGGCCTTGTGCTGCCCCGCGCCCAAATGTTTAGTCCCACCTCGCTAGTTGGGAGGGAGCCGCACCTGTTTATAAGGTGCGGGGCGCCTTCCCTCTCGAGCTCCTCTCTAAAACAGGCTTTCGGGCCTAACCGTGCAATGTGTGCCTGTGGGCCTACTTGGACTCTTGCGGGCCTGAATCCTAGCCCATGGTAGGGTGTCTAGTCGTATTCAGGCCGTGGGTGCCCAGTAGGTGGCACTTTTTTTTTTGTTTCTACTTACAACAAAATACTTATTGTTGCTATATTTAAATTTTTTCCAGTTTTTTTGTTCTGTTTTCTGCATTATTTATTTTCTTTTGTTTTTTGCTCTATTGTTTAATTCTTTTTGCTTTTAGTTTTAGAAAAATTATAAACTTTCTGTTAGTGCCATTAGTTTTCAAATTTGAAAACACTTTTTTTGTTTTTTTGTTTTCTTTGTTGCTTTATTTATTTTATTTTGTTTCTACTTACAACAAAATACTTATTGTTGCTATTTTCATTTTTTTCCAGTTTTTTTGTTTTGTTTTCTGTATTATTTATTTTCTTTTGTTTTTTGCTTTATTTTTTAATTCTTTTTGCTTTTAGGTCAGCAAAATTATAAACTTTCTGTTGCTTTATTTATTTTATTTTGTTTCTACTTACAACAAAATACTTATTGTTGCTATTTTTTTCTATTTTTTTGCTTTGTTTTCTGCATTATTTATTTTCTTTTTATTTTTGCTTTAATTTTTAATTCTGTTTGCTTTTCGGTTAGCAAAATTATAAACTTTCTGTTAGTGCCATTAGTTTTAGAAAAATTATAAACTTTCTATTAGTGCCATTAGTTTTCAAATTTGAATAATTAAAATTTGAATTATTTGAAAATTGTTTGAATCACAAGTTTGTGATTAACTTACTAAAACAATTAGAATAGATGCGCTTATAGACAAAATTAAACCTAAATTCCTAGTAAATTTCTATGAATTTCAGAGAAATTCACTATGAATTTAGTTTAAACTTTTCTCTATTAGGGCATCTATTTTCACTTTGAGAGGAGCTCAACAAGGCAGAGAGGGAAGGGCTTATAAACTAGTGTGAGCCCCCTTCGGTTGGCGAGGTGGGACTAAACTCTGCCCGCAACGAGGACCAACCCTTTAGTCCCGGTTTGTGTCACAAACCGGGACTAATGGTCATGGGCCAGGGGCGAGGAGCAAAATTATAAACTTTCTGTTAGTGCCATTAGTTTTAGAAAGTTGAAAGTTGAAAGTTGGCATGGGCCAGGGACTAATGGTCATGGTATTACGAGGGCCGAACCATAAGACATGAAAGCATTTCAAATGAACTCTGAAAAAGTTGAAAGTTGGCATGGTATCATAATTTCACCCACATAGCATGTGCATGTACAAAACGGACAATGGTAGCATGTTCGTGTGTTACAAAGTTGGCATGGTATCATCATAATAGTTGCGGGAGAAAGTCTTCACTTTTTCTTCCCTTGTGTCATTTTCTTATTGCGCCGTAACCATGGATAATCTTCATTGTTTATCAGGATGCTTGGGTCAGCCTTGACATTCAAGGGAGGAATTTCATGAAACTTTTCATAATCTTCAGACATGTCTGTCTTGCCGTCCACTCCCAGGATGTCCCTTTTTCCTAAAAGAACTATGTGGCGCTTTGGCTCATCGTATGATGTATTCGCTTCCTTATCTTTTCTTTTTCTCAGTTTGGTAGACATGTCCTTCACATCGATAACCTATGCCACATCATTGGCTAGGACGAACGGTTCGTCAGTGTACCCAAGATTTTTTAGATCCACTGTTGTCATTCCGTACAGTCGGTCTACCTGTACCCTGCCGCCTAACAGATTGACCCATTTGCACTTAAACAAAGGGACCTTAAAATCAGGTCCGTAGTCAAGTTCCCATATGTCCACTATGTAACCATAATATGTGTCCTTTCCGCTCTCGTTTGCTGCATCAAAGAGGACACCATTGTTTTGGTTGGTGATCTTTTAATCTTGGGCGATCGTGTAAAATGTATTCCCATTTATCTCGTATCCTTTGTAAGTCAATACAGTCAAAGATGGTCCCCTGGACAACAAGTACAATTCATCACAAACAGTGTTGTCATCTCTGAGACGTGTTTCCAACCAACTGCTGAAAGTCCTGATGTGTTCACGTGTAATCCAGTCATCGCACTGCTCTGGGTATTTGGAGCGCAGACTGTTCTTGTGTTCATCGACATACGGGTCACCAAGGTAGAGTTCTATAGAACTGTGTAGTTTGCTTGAGACCAAGAATATCCGTCCCTGCATATTATTGAGTCTCTTCCAAGAGTGCCTTTTCCAATCAATCTCCCCTCATACCGCGATTTAGGGAGACCTATCTTCTTAAGGCCAGGAATGAAGTCAACACGAAACCCGATAACATCCTCTGTTTGATGGCCCATGGAGATGCTTCCTTCTGGCCTAGCGCGGTTACGGACATATTTCTTTAGGACTCCCATGAACCTCTCAAAGGGGAACATATTGTGTAGAAATACGGGCCCCAGGATGACAATCTCGTCGACTAGATGAACTAGGACGTGTGTCATGATATTGAAGAAGGATGGTGGGAACACCAGCTCGAAACTGACAAGACATTGCGCCACATCACTCCTTAGCCTTGGTACGATTTCTGGATCGATCACCTTCTGAGAGATTGCATTGAGGAATGCACATAGCTTCACAATGGCTAATCGGACGTTTTCCGGTAGAAGCCCCCTCAAGGCAACTGGAAGCAGTTGCGTCATAATCACGTGGTAGTCATGGGACTTTAGGTTCTGAAACTTTTTCTCTGGCATATTTATTATTCCCTTTATATTCGACGAGAAGCCAGTCGTAACCTTCATACTGAGCAGGCATTCAAAGAAGATTTCTCTCTCTTCTTTCGTAAGAGCGTAGCTGGCAGGACCTTTATACTGCTTCGGAGGCATGCCATCTTTTTAGTGCAAACCTTGCAGGTCCCCCCGTGCCTCAGGTGTATCTTTTGTCTTCCCATAAACGCCCAAGAAGCCTAGCAGGTTCACGCAAAGATTCTTCGTCACGTGCATCACGTCGATTGAGGAGCGGACCTCTAGGTCTTTCCAGTAGGGTAGGTCCCAAAATATAGATTTCTTCTTCCACATGGGTGCGTGTCCATCAACGTCATTCGGAACAGCTAGTCCACCGGGACCCTTTTCAAAGATTACGTAGTGTAAATCATTGACCATAGCAAGCACGTGATCACCAGTGCGCATGGCGGGCTTCTTCCGGTGATCTGCCTCGCCTTTGAAATGCTTGCCTTTCTTTCGACATTGATGGTTGGTCGGAAGAAATCGACGATGGCCCAGGTACACATTCTTCCTGCATTTGTCCAGGTATATACTTTCAGTGTCATCTAAACAGTGCGTGCATGAATGGTATCCTTTGTTTGTCTGTCCTGAAAGGTTACTGAGAACGGGCCAATCGTTGATGGTCACGAACAGCAACGCCTTAAGGTTAAATTCCCCCTGTCTGTGCTCATCCCACATACGTACACCGTTTCCATTCCACAGCTGTAAAAGTTCTTCAACTGATGGCCTTAGGTATACATCAATTTCGTTGTCGGGTTGCTTAGGGCCTTGGATGAGAACTGACATCATAATGAACTTCCGCTTCATGCACATCCAATGAGGAAGGTTATACATACATAGAGTCACGGGCCAGGTGCTGTGATTGCTGCTCTGCTCCCCGAAAGGATTAATGACATCCGCGCTTAAAGCAAACCATACATTCCTTGGGTCCTTTGCAAACTCATCCCAGTACTTTTGGGGTATAACCCTTTTTTGTGATCCTCTAACATGCGATCGAACTTCAACTTCTCCTTTTGACTTTCGCATTGCGTCCTTGCATCGACAATGACCCGGCGGAGATCATCATCATCGGGCACATCGTCTGGTTCCTCTTGATCTTCAGCAGCTTCACCCATTGCAGCATCATTGGGCACATCGTCCGGTTCCTCTTGATCTTCACCAGCTCCCCCATTGCAGCATCACCGTATTCAGGGGGCACATAGTTGTCATCGTACTCTGCTTCTTCGCCGTCTTCCATCATAACCCCTATTTTGTCAGGACCCCGATTCCAAGTCACGTCGATCTAGCTGGAAACACCTCATATCACTTTGCGGCCTCACGCACGGTATCCCACGGGTGTCGCCTTACCATGGCCCGGGACCGTTTTCGCCTTTTGGCTCATGTATATGATAGTGTCGCTAGCATCCATATGACAGAGAACCCGGGCCGACATGGCTAGTCGTGAACCCAAAGCGACACAGACCTATGGAGACAGGCATACATGAATCACATCGAGCATGTCGGTCATCAACGAGTGATTCCGGGCTATAGCATTGGGCTAACAGGACTCCGGGGAACCCGGGCTATAGCAGGCTAGGCAGGACTCCGAACGTCACCGCGTGACATTTCCCCGAAGGGACAGACATAGGAACGAAGTGAAACACATGCCGGCCAGTCAAGTGTCCCGAACAGTAGTGCTGGGCTAGCAGGACTCTGGTGAACCGGGCTGTAGCGGACTACTATGGCTCAGGAACACTAGACTACATTTCCCCATAAGAAAGGCTTCCAAGGATAAACAACTAGATTGTCGGATCCCACTCATACCAAGCATTTCAATCATACACACAATATGCCCGATATGAGTATATACAACATGGCATCACAACAAAGCTCTACAACTCAAGTACTTTATTTAAAGGCTCTAAAGAGCCATACATAACATGTTCATACAGATAGGGGTCACATGACCCGACACTCAAGTCATACAATCATACAAGCACATGCGGAAGCAACCAGTCTGAGTACAGACTCTAGAAAGAAAGAAGGCTTCTCGAAGCCTGTCTATCTATATAGGGCCCTCCATGGCCAGGATCACCACCTGGGTGGCTAGTCACACGTCGACATCAAGGTCTACATAAAACCCATCGGAGGGGGCAGTGTTGTCGTCTGAAACAATAAATAAGCAAACATGAGTACAAGGTACTCGACAAGTCTTACATCAGAACCTACTATACATGCTCATTCTCAAGAAGGTGGTGGGGTTATTGCAGCAAGCCAGCTTTGACTCTTGGCTAAGCTATCCTATGGAACTTCTCTAGTAAAATAGTTTTCGCACACGAGTCCACTACTCACCAACACAATACTCCACCGGGGATCCTCCCTCGTCATCCTATGAGAGGGCCATCCTCGGTACTCACACTTATCTTGAGTCTTTTAGTAGTATCCATTAACTTGTCTATGAACTGTATAGGCAACCAAGTAGTCCTTTACCGCGGATGCGGCTATTCGAATAGTTTTATACCCTGCAGGGGTGTACTTCGTCATACACGCTTTCACCAATTACCGCCGTTTACATGACATGTACTCGGCAACCTTCAAGCGGAAGCCCAGCGAGGGTGTCGGCCACGGCCTACCTAAACACTTAAGTCTCTAGTCCAGGTTTATCGCCTATCTAGGTTCCATCCGCAGGGAGTCCGGCCGAGGTTTCCACATACGGCCCCGAACGATGTGAACAGGGTCCCGAGACGCCAAACGGGCGCCCGGCATACCCGGCCACGGTGTATCTACCACAACATAGCCCACCCCTAGGCTCAGCACTACGCACGGCCGCCAACACATAACCTACAAACACCAGAAACTATATGCAACTCCTGGACAGAGTACTAGGGTGATTAGGAAGCCGAGAGGGTCAATTAAGGATCCCAATGCATGGTAGTAGCTGAATCTTAAAATCACACATACAGATCTCAGTTCTTAGGGATGGCCTCAATGAAACAACCCACCATGTACTCTTACATGGCCTCTCATCGATACCTTCACCAAAACATGTTCCACACATCCCTCACATCACCGACAAAACCATTTCACTCTAGCCCATCACCCAGATGAACCAGACCTGACACAACTCTAAGCATAGCAGGCATAGCAAGGTAGGAATCACAAAACATGGCTCAATCAACTCCTACACATGCTAGTGGGTTTCATCTAGTTACTGTGGCAATGACAGGTCATGCAGAGGATAAGGGTTCAACTATCGTAGCACACAACAGTTTGAAACGCGTTGTCTCAATGCAGTAAACAAGAGCAGAAGCGAGAACATGGGTTTGTATCGGAGTGATCAATGGGTTGCTTGCCTGATGGAGTGGTAGTGGGATACTGCCCTTCAGTTGGATACTCGTGAATATCCTCGGAGGCAGAACCTACCACGAAGAACACATCGGAACACAATCAGCACATGGCGATATGCAACAATATGATGCATGCTATGACATGGCAATATCAATGTGTCTTGGCCTAATGCAAGCTATAACAGAAAGGAATGAACAAATGTGAATCGAAGATTCAAATATTAGCTCATTAAACATGGCCTTAATAGTGCATTTCCTTATTCTGCTTAAACAGCAAGGTAAACTTGTTTTGTCATGCATGAAACCAATACAGATGGATAGATTGAATTTTTCTGATAATTTTTCGTATATAAATTATTTCATTTGGAGTTACCGTTGAATTTATATGATTTTTAGAAGTTATAAACATTTTCTGGAATTTCTTGAATAAAAATAAATCCAGAAAATGCATTACTGCATCAGCATTGCGTCATGCTGACCTCAACAGGTCAAAGGCGCCAGCCCAGGTCAAACCTGACTGGTGGGCCCCTTCTGTCAGCCTCTCAGTTAATTAACAGAATTAGATTAACACTAATTAGCTGTCAGTGGGGCCTGGGCCCACATGTCAGTGACTGATTAACTTAAAGTTAGTTAAAACTAATCCTAGATTAGTTAGCAGACTGGCCACACCTGTCATAGACTAAGGAGGGGTCTACCTGGGCCCACCCAGGGGTTAAACTGGGTCAACTCGCCGGCGACTCGACGCCGGCGAGGCCCGAGACGGTGGCGCGGCTCGGAAAACGCCTACAGGGCACGAGTGAGGCCGTTCTTGGGCGCGTTGGAGAGCTCTTGCAGTCGCGCATCTAATGGTGGTGGAGGCCGGGCCTACGGTGGCCGGAGACGATGACGGCGAGCTCCAAGGCGGCGGTCGGAGTTCGGCCATGTGCGGGGTGTGGGCTGCGGCATGCAAAGCGAAAGCTAAAGCGCTAGCGAGGCACTACGCGATGCGGCAAGCACATTGCGTAGCACGGGAGGACCAAATGGTCGCCGGAGCGATGCCGGCGACAAGCTCAAGCGGTGATGAGCTTCGGCCATGGTGGAACTATGGCCTAGAGGGTGCAAACGCGTGGGAAAGAAGAGGGGAAAGGCGGTGGAGCTCACAGGGAGGTCGATGAGCAGCTCAGTGGGCTCGGGGGCGACCGGAGCGAGGCGAATCGATGAACGGCGTCCGACGGGTACCGAGGTTGAAGATGGCCCGATGGCGGCGATGCAGGGCCTCCGGCGAAGCGTGGCTCTGTGGGAAGGGCGAGGGCATCGCGGCGGAGCTTCTGGGCATGTCAAAGGGGCGAGGGGGTGACGGAGAGCGCGACTACGGCGGTGAGACGGCGACAGGCGCGTCGGCCATGGTGCGGGAGAGGGTGAGGAGACGAGGGGGAGAGTTAGAGAGGATGAGAGGGGGACGTGGGGGTTGCGTGCCATCCCACGGCATCTCCCGGGCGTCGGCAGAAGCAGGAGGTGGCCGGCGCGTGGCCGGCGTGCGGCGAGCACACGCCCCTGCCTTCTGGCGCGAGGAGGACGACGACTGGCAGAGCCAGTAGGCTGGGCCGAGCCAGGTGGGCTGGCCAGCACAGGTAAGGCCCAGGTGGGCTTCCTTCTCTCTTTTTTTTTTATTTTGTTTCTGTTTTCTATTTAACTGCAATTGTTTAGCTTTCTTAAAAATACTAAAACGTTTCCAAAAATCCTGAAAATAAATGTGGCCTCTGTTTAGATTATTTCCAACAGGAAACATTGATTCCCAGAATTATTTGAGGATTTAAATTATTTTATAGCATTTAAATGCCCAAATTCAAATACTTATGATTTAATTCAATGACCTTCTGTTGACCTAGAAAATTGTGCACCAATTTTGCCAGAGGTTCTAACCCAAGACAAAGAGGGTGAACTTTTTAGAAGGGCATTTCAGGTTCATTGAAAATAATTTTAGTAAACCCTAGTTGTTTCCAGGGGGGTGTTGGGGGTTATATCTTCCCCAATTCAAATTTAAGAAGAATTTAAACATGATGCACATTCTAATGCTTGAACTAGCTAGGGTGTGACATATTTCTCCGTGCCTCATCCAAACATAATAGTGTGGCGTGAAACCCTTGTAAAGCAGGTGGGAGTGAAGGATTTTCCGGTTAGAGTAAGACCTCGTATTCCCACATTCAGTGCATGGACAACACATAAAACCATTCTGCTTGTTTGCCTCAGCCGCATCGAGAAACTCATGCACGCCCTTAATGTACTCGCGGGTGTGTCTGTCATCGTACATCCATTGCCGGTTCATCTGCGTGCATTATAGATAATTAAGTGTCCAAATTAATAGAAGTTCATCATCACATTAAAACCAAAGTGCATACATAGTTCTCATCTAACAACATATAGCTCTCCAGAGAATCTAATTAATTAAACCATACATTGAAACTATGTAAAACATTTCAATGCGAAAACAAATGCGATCATAATCGCAACCAAGGTAACAATTGATCCAACGACATAATGATACCAAGCCTCAGTATGAATGGCATATTTTCTAATCTTTCTAATCTTCAAGCGCATTGCATCCATCTTGATCTTGTGATCATCGACAACATCCGCAACATGCAACTCCAATATCATCTTCTCCTCCTCAATTTTTTTTATTTTTTCCTTCAACAAATTGTTTTCTTCTTCAACTAAATTTAACCTCTCGACAATAGGGTCGGTTGGCATTTCCGATTCACATACATCCTACATAAATAAAATCTATGTCACATTGGTCGGCATAATTTTCATAAACAATAAATGAACCAATAGTTATAAAGAGAATATATATACCACATCCGAATCATAGACAGGACGAGGGCCGACGGGGGCGAATACCAAAACCATCGCACTAATAAGATGCAATAATAAAAGTAAGAAAATAATACAAGTATCTATGTAAACATACAAGTAAGAATATTTTTCCTTTCAGAAAGAAGATAAGAACAAGAGGCTCACCACGGTGGTGCCGGCGATGAGCTCGGCGCGGGTGATCGATGGCGGTGAAGACGGGGACGGGGCGTGACGGACCGCTAAACCTAGACAAATGTTATGGAAAATGGAGCTTGGAGAGGAGAAAGCTTAAGTAGTGTGGCTCGGGCATTCCATCGAACACCTTGTGTGCATAGGAGGTGAGCTAGAGCACCACCAAGCCCTCTCCCCCTCGGCCAGAGAAAAACAGAGCACTGGGGTGCTCTGCTCGCGAGCGAGGGGTATATATAGGCACCTCATTGGTCCCGGTTGGTGACATCAGCCGGGACTAAAGGGGAGACTTTAGTCCCGGTTCAAGCCACCAACCGGGACCAATGGTGGTGGGCGAGGAGCGAGGCCCATTGGTCCCGGTTCATCCCACCAACCGGGACCAAAAGGTCCAGATAAACCGGGACCAATGGCCCACGTGGCCCGGCCGGCCCCCTGGGCTCACGAACCGGGACCAATGCCCACATTGGTCCCGGTTCTTGACTGAACGGGGACTAATGGGCTGACCCGGCCTGGACCAAAGCCCTGTTTTCTACTAGTGGATATAGATTGAAAGTAAAGATTGCAAAATAAAATAGATTGGAAACTTGTATGATGGAAAATAGTCCCGGGGACCATAGGTTTCACTAGTGGCTTCTCTCAAGATAGCATAAGTATTACGGTGGGTCAACAAATTACTGTCGAGCAGTTGACAGAAAAGCGAATAATTATGAGAATATCTAGGCATGATCATGTATATAGGCATCACGTCCGTGACAAGTAGACTAACTCCTGCCTGCATCTACTATTATTACTCCACACATCGACCTCTATCCAGCATGCATCTAGAGTATTAAGTTCATAAGAATAGAGTAATGCCTTAAGCAAGATGACATGATGTAGAGGGATAAACTCATGCATTATGATATAAACCCCATATTTTTATCCTCGATGGAAACAATACAATACATGTCGTTTCCCCTACGTACTGTCACTGGGATCGAGCACATCAGGATTGAACCCAAAGCTAAGCACTTCTCCCATTGCAAGAAAGATCAATCTAGTAGTCCAAACCAAACTAAAAATTTGAGGAGACTTGCAAAGATAAACCAATCATACATAAAAGAATTCAGAGAAGAATCAAATATTGTTCATAGATAATCTGGATCATAAACCCACAATTCATCGGACCTCGACAAACACACAGCAAAAGAAGATTACATCAAATAGATCTCCAAGAGAATCGAGGAGAACTTTGTATTGAGATCCAAAGAGAGAGAAGAAGCCATCTAGCTACTAGCTATGGACCCGAAGGTCTAAAGTAAACTACTCACACATCTCCGGAGAGGACATGTAGTTGATATAGAGGCCCTCCATGATCAATGCCCCCTCCGGGGGAGCTCCAGAAAAGGCCCCAAGATGGGATCTCTCGGGTAAAGAAGGTTGCGACGGTGGAATTAGGTTTTCGTGGTGCTCCTGGATGTTTGCGGGGTACATGGACTTATATAGGAGGAAGAAGTAGGTCGGTGGAGCAAAGAGGGGCCCACCAGGGTGGAGGGTGCGCCCAGGGGGATAGGCGTGCCCCCTGCCTCGTGGCCTCCTCGATTGTTTCTTGACGCCCACTCCAAGTCTCCTGGATCACGTTTGTTGAGAAAATCACGTTGCCGAAGGTTTCATTCCGTTTGGACTCTGTTTGATATTCTTTTTCTGCAAAACACTGAAATAGGCAAAAAAATAGCAATTTGGGCTGGGCCTCCAGTTAATAGGTTAGTCCCAAAAATGATATAAAAGTGTAAAATAAAGCCCATTAACATAGAAAACAGATAATATAATAGCATGGAGCAATCAAAAATTATAGATACCTTGGAGGGGGAAAATATAAGAGAATATTCGATTGTACAGTTTAACATTGAGGGGCATGTTTGGCCGCAGCTCAAACCGACCCTTAAAACGTGTTTTCCATGAACTGAAAACACGGTTTTCAGTTCCGCGTTTTAAGGGGTCTGCTAGAGATGCTCTAAGGCCAGGGGGGCAGTGTAGGCCAGAGTCTGTGCCCGACTGGCGCTGCGGGCCGAACACAGATGATCTTCTGAGCGAGGCGAGGCAAAGAGGCTTCACTACGATCACGCAGCGGCGGCCGATCAGGGCTGCCGCAACCAGTGAGTCGTCCGCCGCTGGAAGGACGACGGCGACAGCAACTATCACAACAACGACAAAAATGGTGTGGACGGAGATGAAGGTGTCGGTGACCTTGCCTCAGAGGCCACACCTAGAAGATCATCGCCCGGTAACTCTGCATAGTTTGATGCATAGGATTGGATGGACGGATGTGTCCACGGACGTTTTGCCTGTCGTTGTTGGATGGCATGCCCTAATACCGATACGTGCTCTGGGCTAGGTCGCGTGCACGCCAGACGACAGCGACGGTCGTAGATGAAGACCCTCGTACCGCTTGCACGGACGGGGGGCGCAACTAGGCGAGCTCGTACGACACCGCACCGGCCGAGCGAAGAAGAAAGGGAACGCTTTCCCCTCACACGACGACGGCATGTCATGTGGAGTACCATGTAGTACCCGTACGTACGTGCGGTGGGCTAGTCGCGCGCACCACCATAGTCCTACACCGGACGACAGCGACGGTGAGAGACGCCAACCTCGTAAATGTACCGCTTGCACGGGCAGACGGCGGGCGCGACTAGACGAGCTTGCACCACGCCGCACCGGCTGAACCAAGAAAAAAGGGAGCGCTCCCCCTCGCGCGCGGTGGCATGGCATGGCATGTCACGTGCCCGGGCCATGCGCAAGGGTGACACGGGCAAGTGCAACCGTGGGATCGTCCGGACGACATCGGTGGGGGGTCCTTGTCTCGCGGAGACATGTGCAAGTGAACTACAGCTACGGAGCGATGTTTTATCTGCTGATGCCGGCGTTGCCCACACCCCGGTGGACTCGCTGCTTGCTAGATCGATCCCGAGAGCGACTGGCAGGGCGGGAGATGTCTCTTTCCTTTCCTCGTAACGTGCGCTGTCTCCCGCACCCGCGCTCGTGACCACAACCGCCACTGGTATCACATATAGTATCCTCCAAAACACAGACAAAACTCAATTCCAAACAAAATATGCGTGCAACAACACTCCACCCGTGTTAGCCCCTGCCGACATAGAGAAAAAAGAGTTTTAGACTGTGACTGGGGTCGGTACATACGATGAGTTGGAATGTCTGCAGTCGGACCATGGAACTTCCAGTCGTCACGAGGACCAAGGTAAATACTCCCTCCACCATGAATTACTTGTTGCGGAAACAGATAGAAAATGATGAATCTAAAACTAAAACACGTCTAGCTACATTCATTTATGTGACAAGTAATTCAGAGCGAAAGGACCATGAAACATAAAAGATTCGAATTGAAACACTGAGAGAGCATCATGAAACACATATCAAGCACATTTAAGTCTAACCCACTTCCTATGCATTGGGATTTTGTGAGCAAGCAACCCATGAAGACAAGAACCAACTAGCATAGGAAGGCAAAACAAGTACCACTTCAAAACAATCAATACATAGAGAAGAAACTTGATATTACTAAGATAAGTAAGAGCATAAGTTCCTCTGTCATAAAAATTTTCAGAAACATCATGAATGGATTCAACAATATAACTATCACATACATCACTCTTTTCATGATGCATAAGTGTAGAAGATTTATTACTCTTTATGACATACATGTCATCATAGTAATCATCATAGATAGCAACTTTATTGTCATAGTTAATTGAAACCTCTTCCAAAATAGTGGATGTATCACTAAATAAAGTCATGACCTCTCCAAATCCAATTTCATCAATATCGTAATAAGATTCAACACCCTCCAAAATAGTGGGATCACTACTACCTAGATTTAACACTCTTCCAAACCCACTTTCATCAATGTAATCATCATAAATAAGAGGCATGCTATCATCATAATAAAATTTCTTATTTAAAGTAGAAGGAATCAAAGGATCATATTCATTAAGCAGAGCATCCCCAAGCTTAGGAACAGCATTATTTCTAGCAAATATATCTTCAAACATTTCATACTCATTAAACATAGCATCCCCAAGCTTGTGGTTTTGCATATCATCACAATCATTCTTATCAATAGCATGAATGGCACCAATAGTATAGCAAACATTATTATCATAATCTTCCAAGCAAGTGCTAAAAATATTTTCAAGATCATAAGGGACATCATTGTCTTCCCAATCATAATCATTACAACAAGTAGTAGGTATCAAAAAAATTATACTCAATATCATCGTCTCCCATCAAGATATTTGATTCACTTTCATGAGGCACAATGGTGATAGGACCAACATTATTTAAGAGAGATACCTCTTTACCTCTATTGTTTCATCTTTTCTTCTTCTCCACCACATCATGTGTGGGTTTAATTAATTTTTTCAAGCTTCTTATTGAAGAGATTGATTTGATAGAAAGCTCTTCCTCGTTACCTGATTCAATATAACAAACACTAGGAGGGTATTGGGAAATATTTTCCCTTTCATTAGTGCACTCTTTGTATTCTATTTGTTTTCTTGTCTTTAGATAGTTGGCAATATAAGGATTCTCAATGCAATTTACGGCACAAAATATATAAATTTCCTCTAGATCAAAATCAAGAAATCTCTTGAGACTAAATTTTGGAATATACTTAGTTATATGTTTCATTTCTTCATATCCCAAAAGAAGACTAATCTCTTTATGGTGCTCGAGGGTAATCAAGTTATCACAATTTTTGGACACGATTTGATCATGAAACAATTTGCATTGGAGATTTAAATTACCGTGTTCATTGCAAAGTTCACAAGGATGACGAAAAAAATTAAATCTTTCAGCACAATCTTCTAGCCTCTCTTGCAACTCTTTTTTTCCTAAATATTTATGCCTCCTACAAAATCTATCTTCCCTTTTTGATGTGCAAATGCACTCCTAATTTACTACGCAAAAATTGACACGCTCATAAGAGACATAATTATAATGACTAATGCAATCATCATTAGCATTTTGGATATTCAAAGAATTCATACTAACAACATTGCAATCATGCTCATCATTCGAATATTTTGTGCCAAAAATTTTATTGACTTCTTCTTCTAACAATTGAGCACAATTTTCCGATCCATCATTTTGAAGAAAGATATTATAAAGATGGTCAATAATATGATGCAATCTCAATTCCATTTTTATGTAGTTTTCTTTCATAAACCAAACTAGTGATAAAACAAGAAAGTAAAAGATTCAGTTATAAGATCTATAGATATACCTTCATGCACTCACCTCCCTGGCAACGGCGCCAGAAAAGAGCTTGATGTCTAGTACACAACTTTATTCTTGTAGACTTGTGTTGGGCCTCCAAGCGCAGAGTTTTGTAGGACAGTAGCAATTTTCCCTCAAGTGGATGATGTAAGGTTTATCAATACGTGGGAGGTGTAGGATGAAGATGGTCTCTCTCAAGCAACCCTGCAACAAAATAACAAAAAGTCTCTTGTGTCCCCAACACACCAAATACAATGGTAAACTGTATAGGTGCACTAGTACGACGAAGAGATGGTAATAAAAGTGTAGTAATGATAGTAAATATTGGTTTTTGTAACAGCTACAATAAAAAATAGCAAGGTAGCAAGTAAGAAAAGTGAGCACAAACGGTATTGCAATGCTTGAAAATGAGGCCTAGGGTCCGTACTTTCGCTCGTGCAATCTCTCAACGATGCTAATATTATTGGATCACATAACCATCCCTCAACGTGCAACGAAGAATCACTCCAAAGTTCCTACCTAGCGGAGAACATAGGAAGAAATTGTTTGTAGGGTACGAAACCACCTCAAAGCTATTCTTTCAGATCAATCTATCCTCGAGTTCGTACTAAAATAACAACAAACTATTCTTTCCGATCGATCTAATAAAGAGTTCATACTAAAATAACACTGTATGACACACATCAACCAACTCTAATGTCACCTAGATACTCCAATGTCACCACGACTATCCCTGAGTTAATTATACGATATGCATCAAACAATTTCAGATTCATAATACTCAATCCAACACAAAGAACTTCAATGGGTGCCCCAAGATTTCTACCGGAGAAACAAAGACAAGAATGTGCATCAACCCCTATGCATAGATTACCCCAATGTCACCTTGGGAATCCATGAGTTGAGTGCCAAAATAAACATCAAGTGAACACCATATGATCCGACTATATTAACAAAGCATGTGATACATCAAGATTGTGCATATCAAGAACACGAGAAAGAGATATTAAACACATAGCTACTACTACAAACCCTGAGCATCGTGGTGGCCGCCGGGATGATGAAGATGGCCACCGGTGATGATTTCCCCTCCGGCAGGGTGCCGGAACGGGGTCTGGATTGGTTTTCGGTGGCTACAGAGCCTTGCAGCAGCGACACTTCTGATCGAGGTTAACCTCGAGGTTTTTTGAATATTTGGTGATTTATAGTGCAAAGAGGGGGTGCCGGAGGCCACCGAGGTGGGCACAACCCACCAGGGCGTGCCTGGGGGCCCAGGCACACCCTGGTGAATTGTGCCCCCCTCGGGGCACCCTCCAGGTGCAGCTCTGTCCCATTGGGTGTCTTCTGGTCCATAAAAATTTCACAAAAAGTTTCGCGGTGTTTGGACTCCGTTTGATATTGGTTTCCTGTGATGTAAAAAACAAGCAAAAAACAACAACTAGCACTTGACAGTGGGTCAATAGGTTAGTCCCAACAAATGATATAAAGTTGCTATAAAATGATTATAAAATATCCAAGAATGATAATATAAAAGCATGAATACCTAATAAATTATAGATACGTTGGAGACGTATCAGCCCACGGGTCTCGTATGTTGCTGCTACTGCGTCCGGCCGGCTACCATTGCTGGCGCTGGAGGTTGAGCCCTCCCGCGTGCCGACAGTGCATAGACCTCACTTCATGGTCCCGTGGTGAGATAGTGTGTGAAGCTTCAAGACCATGTTGGCGCAGAGTGGTGGTCGGTTTTGGTGGTGGGCTCCACAGCACCCTAGGTGATGGTTGGGGTTGGGAGAAATTCCTGTTGGCATGGCCGGCACCAATGCGGAGGCGCTTCAGGGTGCCGCCAGACCTTCCTGGAGGGCGTCGGGGGCTACCCTTCTTCTCTCCTTGTCGAGTACCGAGGGAAACCCTTCACAGCAGCGTCGTCATCGTCATGTCCCTTCTTGGAGGTGTTGATTAGTACTGACGCTTCGAAGTCTTGGAGCTTGGTGGAAGATCTATATTGGGTGCAGTGGTCCTAAGGCTTTTTTGTTTTTATCGATCCGTCGTTGTCGGCATTTGTTCCTTTTGTTTCCTCTTTCGTTTCCTTTGGGCGTGTCTGTGCTGCTTCCTCCCCAACACCAATCGTTGGTTGTACCGGTTGGTTGCTTTGTAATACAGAATACAATGAGTGTCGAGAAGTCCTAATGAAGACAGTGAAGGATATGGACGTGCAGCCATCAGAAGGGGTTGGCCTAGAATCATGCACGCATTTCGCTTCACCTTCTCCAGCAACCAGAATGTCTTTCGCCTCTGTCTTTATAGTCTTTAGTACAATTATGGTTCATCATTCTTTACTTGGTGCTTAGGGAGTTCTTCAGTATATGTACATGTGCCTTGAATTATGCATTCGTGGTTGAACCTATATTTGTAATAAACATGGTTATATATGAAATAACTGATTGCCTACTTTCAAATTCAAAATTGGTGATTTTTAAATTAGGGATAAAATTGGGGATAAATTAGGGATAAATTAGGAATTACACGACATAGGGTTTTCGAAAGAGAAACGTCTGCATAGACGTGGAGATTAGACACATTTATTGGATCCACTACGTGTGTGATCAGTCTCTACCGCACACACCATCAGGCAGGAAAAAATGTTTTTGATTAACAACAGCATCGCACACAATTCCTTTTAATTAAATGTTTGTGAAAGTCACCTTGTCACACAAGTTTGGCAAGTATGGGTTGTTTATAATGTTGTGCGCATCACAAACGTTTGGTCATAGAAGAACGTGTGCGATAGGTCTTCATCCGACACGGGTACGACGGATGAATCATGTGGGATGTATTCAAACTTTGCATATAGTTTTATAGGCACACATGTATGCGCTCTTACATCGAATCGCATAAAGTCGAGGAAAAGTAAATGTGTGTGATTTTCTGCTTATCGTACACGTTCCATAATCGTGAACTGTTTGTGATGGGTCGCGCATCGTAAATGTAGCACCACAAAATACTGACTGCAATGGCAAAGCGAGCACAAACGAGTTACAATGATGAAGCGTTTGGGATATTCGAGATATCAGAAACAGTTTTATAGGGCAACTATATTGCATCAAGGCTCCGTATCCCCGACGATTTCTAGGTCGTGTGGGAAGGACCCCCCCTCCTATCGCACATACTCGCGCGACGGTTCAAAATGCCGTCGCACAAAGGTGTTAAAAACCGTTTGTATAGCGCCTAGATGTACCAGTGCTATAATAATGATCATGATGCTTCCATGTATGTATTTTGATTTATAGACACCTCACTATATAAACCTATGTGGTCGTGTTTATCGGGTTCGGTATTCGCTTGAGGACAACCGGACCCTAAGCTTGGTGGAGTTGATATGTACATTTTGCATCATGTTTTCGTATTATTATTTATAATGTTTTATATCAATATTTCACTTTATGATGCAATTTTAATGCATTTTCTCTCTTGAAATGCAGGATACACTAGAAGAGGAAGATTGCCGGTAGCTGGAATTATGTGCCAAAAAGAGCTACAACAAAGATAGTTACTCTCCGGAGCTCCAAATGACCTGAAAATTTACGAAGAAACATTTTGGAATATATAAACATAGTGGAAGCAAGAAGTGCCGGAGAAGACCCTCAGTGGGCCCAAGGCTGACAGGCATGCCCAGTCGCCTTATTGGGCCCATAGAGGTCCCCTGATGCCCATCTTCTGCTATATGAGGCCATTTTTCCTAAAATAAATAAGAGGAAGACTTGTGGGACAATGAGACACCGTCTCGAGATGGAGCCTGGGCAGGAGCACTTTTGCTCTCCGGCTGAGTGATTTCGCTGGGGATACTTCCCTCCAGTAAGGGAAACTCGAAGTCATAGTCATCACCAACGCTCCTCTCCTCATGGGAGGATTCGTCTCCATCAACATCTTCACCATAACCATGTCATCTCAAACCCTAGTTCATCTCTTGTTTTCAATCTTTATCCCAAAACCCCAAAGGGTATATGTGGTTTGCTAGTAGTGTTGATTACATCTTTTAGTTCATGCTAGTTTGTTTACTTGGTGGAAGATCATATGTTCAGATTGTTACTCATATGTAATTCTCCTTTTATCATAAACATAAATATGATTTGTCACTAGTTTCATTTGTTCTTAAGGAAATGGGGAAGTCTTCTTATCTTTACCTAATATTAAAAGATGGAGCCTTTCATAGTTCTCCATCCGTCATCCCTTTATATACGTTAATTTTATGTTATACCATAAAGTTTGACGGCTGAGATTTCTTTTGTCAAGCACCGACCAATTGATTCGTTCCCACAAAAGAAAATAAAAATCCAATCGGTCGACATGTTAGATCCGTTCACGCAAAAGGCGAAAGCCCGATGGATTTGATGTTGTCCCTGTGTCCTTCGCAGAATTAAGAAAAGGAGAAAGATCTTCTCATCAATCAATAAAATAAAAGGGGGAAGCATTCCGCTATGAACACATGTGGGAAAGGTTGGACTCTTTGTCGGATACTATATTGGAATCGTGGCATAGGAGAAACCCAGGCGCTGGTCTTTCTAATATATTGGCTAAATTAGTAGACCCCAAGAAATCCCTGAGCACTTGGGCGAGGACAAAGTTTGGTTCTGTAATAAAATAGATTGGTGCACTAAGGAAGCAGCATGAGATCTTTTGGCAACGTACCCCTTCGCTAGAAAGAGATGAGGAAATCAAAACAGTCTCGAGAAACCTGGACGAGCTGCTCCACCGTGAGGAGATGATGTGGCCGCAACGATCGAGGTCTCTTTGGTTGCGGGAGGGAGACAGGAATACAAAGTATTTCTAGCGGAAGGATTCTTGGAGACGCAAAAAGAATACAATCAACAAGTCAAAGGATGACAGTGGCGAGTGGGTGGAGAACAAGGATAAGCTTCAGGAGATGACCACGAATTTCTTCAAGGAGCTCTACACAAAGGAAGGAGGTCTGAACCCAAATCTAATCACCAATTACATGAATGAGAAGGTTCTACTGGGATGAATGATACACTAGTTAAGGAGTTCACGGAGAAGGAAGTAAGTGATGCACTTTTCCAAATTGGTCCTCTGAAAGCTCCCGGACCGGATGGTTTCCCCACGAGATTCTTCCAAAGAAACTGGAGTACAATTAGGCAGGATGTGGTGAGTGCAGTTCTGAATTTCTTCAAGGAAGGTATCATGCCGGAAGGAATAAACGATGTGGTTATCATCCTCATCCCGAAGAAAAACAATCTGGAATACTTGAAGGATTTTCGCCCTATAAGCCTCTATGACATGATCTTCAAATGTTTGTCCAATCGGCTTAGACCTATGTTGGATGAAATTATATCGGAAACACAGAGTGCTCTTATTCCGGGGCGTCTGATAAGGGACAATGCCACCATTGCTTTCGAATGTTTCTACAAAATTCAGCATAGTAGACAGCCAGCCAACACCCATTGTGCTCTCAAACTGGATTTAGAAAAAGTCTATGATATGGTGGATTGGGACTTTCGAGAGGCTGCCCTGTCAAAACTGGGTTTTGAGAAGCAATGGATTGATTGGGTAATGGGCTGTGCGAAACCAATGAGGTACTCTGTCAAGTTTAACAGGGAACTCGTGGAAACCTTCTACCCCTCGAGAGGCCTCTGGCAAGGCGATCTGTTAAGTCCATATTTGTCTTTATTCGTTGTTGAGGGGCTGTCTTACCTGATGGACATGGAGATCCGGCGGGGAGGGGTCACTCCAATAAAAATAGCAAGGGAGAGCCCGGGCATCTCGGATCAAAACCATCGTGGATATTTTGGAAAGATTCCAGAAGGGCTTGGGTCAATTACTGAGTAACAACAAGTGTTCGGTTTTGTTTAGCGGGATATGTCCAGGTTCAAATCAACTTGAGGTGAAGATCGAACTGCAAATGACATCATCTACATTTGAAAGCTAATATCTAGGGCTACCTACCCCGGAGGGCCGAATGAAGGAATCACAATTTCAACCAATCATGGAAATATTTGTTCAGAGATGCTCAGACTTGAACGAGCAGTATTTGTCCCATTCTGCCAAAGAAACTCGAGTAAAATCGGTTCTACAAGCCCTTCCCACCTACTGTATGGGTGTGTTTAAGATGACACAAGGTTTCTGTGATAAGTATGAAAAACTAATTAGAGACTTTTGGTGGGGGGAGGAAACGGCCACCGGAAAGTCCATTGGATGGCTTGGAAACGGATGTTAAACCCAAGAGAGGAGGAGGCATTGGATTTTGGGACATGGGTCTCTTTAACCAAGCCCTACTAGCTAGGCAGGATTGGACGCTGATCCAACGTCCAGACAACTTGTGTGCGCGGGTGCTAAAATTCAATTACTACCCAGACGGGGAGCTGATCGATATGGTCTTTGCATTTGAGGCCTCTCCTGTCTGGCGTGGAATTGAACATGGACTAGAACTTCCGAAAGCAGCACTAATTTGGAGAATTGGCGATGGGAGGAACATAAACATCCAGAGAGACAATTGGATCCCTCGGAGGGATGGCTAAAACCCGCCAAGTGCATTCGATGGTCTAGTCTTCGTTGGGTCAATAAATTGATGCAACTGGATGGCAGCGGATGGGACACATAGCTAATTCATCAATTATTCTACAGGTTTGATGTGGAGGAGATCTGCAGCATAAAATTACACAGAGTCGGGGTCTCCGATGTGCTGGCATTGCACTACCAAAAGTCTGGTGTATTCTCGGTTAGGAGTGCGTATAGACTGGTGGTATCTATCCGAAATCAATCAAATACCACCACCTCCGGCTCGTCAGGAGAAGCCCGTGATCAACGCATATGGGACATCATCTGGAAGGCCAAAGTGCCAGAGAAGGTGAAGGTTTTTGGATGGAGGGTCGCGACTAGCACTCTGGCCACAAAGAGGAACAAGTGGAAGCGTACCTTGGAATCAGATAGCACATGTAAAATCTGTGGAACTGGCGAGGAGGATGAATTCCACGCTGTCATATCCTGCACGAAGAGTAGAGGTTTGAGACACGCCATGAGGGATCATTGGAACCTCCCGGGGGAGCAACTATTCAGAAACACGGGCGAGGACTGGCTGCAGAACCTGCTCGGCCCATGCAACCAAGAAACCAGGACTAGAATCCTGCTACTACTTTGGCGCTGCTGGTTTCTTCGAGATGACTGTACCCATAGTACAGGGAATGAGTCAATCTGTCGATCCTCATTTTTCTTGATACGGTATGAGGAGGACCTCCTCAAGTGCATTGCTGGGAGTGAACCTGACCCCAAAGGTAAAAAAAAGGGAAAAATATATTTTTCGTCCCTCAACTCTTTTGAAAGTAGAGAAATGATCCCTTAACTTCAAAACAAGCAAAACTAAGTCCCTTTATTTTTAAAACCGGATAAGTTTAGTCCCTTGTGTTGTTTTTGGTGGTTTTCTGCCGACGTGGTGTAGTATTATGGTATACACTTTACGGAAAAAAAAAGTGAGAGCCAGGGAAGGTTGCGCACTGTCAGGCCTCATCGCGCTCCCCGTCGCCACTTATCCCGCCGCCTCGTGGGCGCACAAGCAGAGCAGCAGCAGTGTGCGTGCCGGCTGCGACATATGCCTGTCTGACTTTGCCGATGACGAGATCGTCCGGGTGCCATCCTGCTAGATGGCGGCAACGCGACTTTCCGGCGAGAGTGGGCTTGCAGCGCTGGCTTGATGTGGTTCGCTCGTAGCAGATACGATTATATGTCGATGCATGGGCGCAGCAAAAGCAAAGCAGACAACTAGCATATGTATGCACGTTAATTGATCTAAGCTGATTCCTCTCGGACCAAAAGCACCGGCCAGTGTTAGCTCTCAACTCACACCCTCAGGTGCACTCTGATGTGAACATCAGTACTCGAGTAGTTTGTGCAACGAACAACTTGACGCGCAGCTAGACACTTGCAGCGACATGCAGCGACATGGATGCAGCTGCCGGACTCGACGTGCACGGCCTCGACACAAAATAGTGAGCTCGTGCCCTGCTAACTGAATGGGAAGAAAACGGGAAAAAAAATCAACGGCCCAAGTGTCTAACTAATTATTCAAGAGCCAGAAGCGCATCAGGGAGAGCTTGCTTTATACACGAGCGAGCTAGTACGAGGGTAGCTGTGTACATGAGAATGACCGTGTGTTGGGCGCTGCCTCGGCCGGAAGGGGTGGCGTCATGGCCGACAGCCACCGCACAGAGTCAAAACCACTGTACGTTGGCGGAAAACCATCCAAAGGGACTAAACTTATCCGGTATTAAAAGTTGAGGGACTAAACTTATCCGGTTTTGAATATTGAGGGACTAAGATTTGCTGGTTTTATAGTTGGGGGACCATTTCTATACTATCGAAAAAGTTGAGGGACGAAAAATATACTTATCCCTAAAAAAACAGGAGTCCAGGCATGGGAGTGTATGCATGGGGAGGAGGTGGAGGCGTTTGCAACCAATCATTGCGATCCCCGAGAGGCAGGTACAATTAAACTCAATACGGATGTGGGAGTTTTAGCTGCTAATGGGAACTCTCATGTCGGTGCAATCGCTCGCGATCATCGTGGTGTTGTCCTCTTCTCACTGCCTGAATGAGGGGAGCAATGCAAATCTGTAGAGGAAGCGGAGGCGCAGTCACATCTAGCTGGTCTGAAAGTCCAGTCGGAGCTGTACAACGGTTCTCTGTTACTGGAGACGGACTGCAAAGTCATGGTGGATAATCTGAAGTTGGGGGGCAGGTGTTTGTCGGCCTGTTTTTCAGTGCTCGAGGATATCAAACATGAATTCACCAAGTTCAGCAATGTGAAAGTTCAGCATGCTAACAGAAAGAAGAATATAATGGCCCATCTGCTGGCTGCCCGCGCTAGGATGATGGGAAATCTGCAATGTGTGCCGGGAGTACCGGACGACCCGCGATCGACGGCCACGGGTGGTCGTGGCGACGGCCTCTTCAGCGGCATCGCCGGACTAGCTCCACGCGCAGGGAAGGCATCTCCGCGGGTTCCCCAAGGTGAGTGCGATGCCGAGGAGAGACGGCGTCGAGGACGGCATCATCACGCATTCACGCTCAAAGGCTTCGCCCCCATCATCATCGAGTTCTTCGGTACGCATGCGCCACCACCCGATCACCCTTCCCGTCCACCACTCTCTTGTGTTTGATCGAGTGATTCGGTGGCAGGTTATGCGGCAAACAGGTGTGCGACCAGCCGACAACCAGCGGCGCCATCTCTATCCCCCAACACTGGATAATGTCATGGCTAATGGCCTGCGCGCGGGGCGCCCGTCAGTGCCCGTTCTCCCAGGCCGGTGCGGGCCGTCACAGCTGCTTGCTCAAGGCGGTGTGGGGACTGCCTGGTAAGCTCCATCAATTCACTCTGAATCTCCTTATTTTGCAGTCTTGCTCCATCTAGGTTGGGGTTTGCTATTCAGGGCCGCGGCCAACACTGCTTCAAATATATGTGCCCTTAAGGCGTGGTGTCCATGGGGTTAACAAAACTCAGTTGGGTTTCAAGTGGTACCTGAACGTTTATTCAATAAAGTTTCCCTTAAAGGGTGTTCGGAATCTCTCCCGTCTGCTAACTCCAATACGCACGAGGAGCGCGGTCTGAGCCGCTACCAGCGATTGTGCTGGCGCTCCGTCCGCTCCGGGAGCTAATGTGGCGGAGCGGAGAGTATCCGAACAGGGCTTTAGTATATCAAAAGAGAGTCTTCTATTCTCCTTTTAGAACTGAATTTATTTGATATGTTGTTCAGTACCAATCTGAACACATGGACAATGCCTTTTCACTATCAAACTATGGTGTAATCTTTATTTTGTTTCCTCCCACACGAATGAAATATGCTCATGCCCTTTTCAGCTTCGTGACCTTGATTTTTTGATATAGTAGAATCCGATATAGTGCGAGAAGCCAATGGTATTGCAAGGAGATCTCATAATGTCAGTTTATCCCCTGAGGAAAGGGAGAAGGTTAGTCTTCTACACAAATTAACAAACTGTTTTCGCCCACTTGTATTCTGACTTTTGAATGGTGCATTTACAGAAGATAGAATTGTTTTGTCACAATATCTTATCATTTATGATTGCCTTTCTATTATTGGTTTGGGCACTCAATGGAAACAAGACTAACAGTTGATACATGTCATGGAACCAACAATTTCGATGCTATCTGTGTTTGGCAGTTGTTATTTTCTTTGCAGACGTTATCCATTAGTAGATCACTCATAAATGTTAGAATTGCCGTGTTGAATAATAGCAACAGTGCTAGTGAACGTATAAAGGATCAAATAGTGCAAACACTGACTGAAGCTGGTGGTCAGGTTGATTATGTTGAGGTAAGATTGAAGCCTTTTTTTATTCAAGTGCCCTTACTGTTTTCTATAAAACAATTTATTTATTCATTGAGTTCATTAATATATCATTAATTTATTTACTGTCCTGCTGTAATATTGATGTTGGCTCTGTCCTAGAGAACCTTTGAAATCTACATTGATAGCTATAGTTTGGCAAGAGCAGTTTGATTAGCAGCCTAGAACCACTGACCGCTCATGGTGTGTGAGATGAATTGAATTTGTTGCTTACTCTGGGAGGCTCACCGTGGTGTTCTGGCTCCTTCCCTGCCGGCCGGAGCGCCCATACACGTGTTCAAGAACCTTCAGTGTGCGGCGACTGCCATGCCGCAATCAAGATGGTCGCCAATGCGTACGACAGAGAGACGACACGGCCATGCCATGAAGGTTGCAGAGCACAATGAGTGGACATCCCCTTCTTTACTGCTCCTCTTTGCATATGTGCTCATGTTCTTCTCTTTTTCGTTGGAAAAAATTGATCCAGATTGATGCACTTGTTGCCGGAGTTGGCGTCCTTATTTTCTCAAGCAAGCGTAGGTCCAGTGGCATGGGAGCAACATTGTTGAAGGGCCAAGGCTGCATTGTTTGTACGCACATCAAAGGTCTCTTCTAATTCAAAGTGGGAACTCAATATTGAAGTGCCACTACGAGGGAAAACCTTATACACAGAATCTTAGAAGTAGCGCTGGACAAAACAGTTCGCTATTGCTACTTAGTAGTAGCGTTTTTAAATAAACCGCGCTGCTGCTACTACTTTAGCAGTAGCGTGTTCCGCGAAACCGCGCTGCTGCTATATTTGTACTGGGCGCAGATGGCTAGCCCCACTTAGCAGTAGCGCCTACCGCTGACCAGCGCTACTGCTACGGGAAACACGCTACTACTTACTTACCTTATCCTGGGGCGGTTCACCCTAGATACTCACTCTCTCTCAGTCGCTCTCGCCAGTGCCGAACCTGTACGTGGTCCGCCGCCGCCGCCGCCACGCTCCTCCTCGCCGACGTACTCCCTCCTCCCCCCTCCTCCTCCGGCCGCCCTCCTTCCATCGCCCCTCTCCCTCCTCCTCCGGCCGCCCCCT
>NC_041384.1:750743689-750773369 GCF_002162155.2 Triticum dicoccoides
CTCCTCCCTTCCCCTCCTCCCTACTTTGTATAATGTAGTTTTTTTTACTATCTTTAGTAAGTGTTTAAAATAATTAGTAAGTAAATTAATAAACTAATTGAACTAGTTTAGTTTTAGTAAGAACTAGTTGAATTAATAGAACTAATGTATTTTTAGTAAGAAAATTAATATAACTAGTTGAACTAGTTTATTTTTAGTTTATTTCTATTTATAGTAAGTTTATATGTAGTAACAACTATTTGAATTAATAGAACTAGTTGAACATGTCACATTTGTTGTTATTTTTTTAGTTTAAGAAATTATTCCCACATCGATGTCGTTCGCTAGAGTTTTATTTATAGGGCTTTTGTTTTTTGCAGAAATCAAGGAGCCCCTCCATTATCCCCATCGTCGTCCCCGTCACCGACCCCCCTCCGCCCTCGAGGTGAGACCAGCCGAATCTCCATGTCAATATGAGTCCTATAAGATATGATGTAGATAAAAACATGTATATCTTGTGTCGGGGATATACCCCGCGGTATGACCCGGACGGACTTGGCGACTCACTGGTGACCCGCCCTGACTTGGCGACTCACTGATGACCCGGCCAAGTCAGGTGTCTCATTAATAACCTGGCCAGTGGGTTAGAGGAGAGACAAGACCCGGAGGCCCAGTAGGCGGTTCAAGGAAGGTCGGCTTATGTTATGGTAGGCCGGCTTAAAAGGAAAGCATAAGGAATATTCTCTTACAAAGGAAGCAAGACTAGGACTCCACTTGTAATAGAGTAATCCTAATCCTAATAGGACTAGTCATGTAAGCTGCCCCTTCAACACATATAAGGAGGGGCAGGGCACCCCAAGAGGGACAAGGTCCACAAGTTTGACAAGTTAGGTTAGACAAACAAGTCTAGAGATCTCGAGTTAGAGCACCCGTGTAATTGTGATCATCATCATCAATATCAATGAAGCAGGAAAAAAGGCTTTTACCTCCACCGTGAGGGGCCGAACCTGGGTAAAACATCGCGTCTCTCGTCCCGCTCAGCCCCTCTCAAGCTACCACATAGATGCGTTGGCCTCGTGACTAAAGTCCTAACACTAAGGACATCTGCCATGACAATTCCACGACAGTTGGCGCCCACCGTGGGGCTAGCGCACGGTGGTGTAGAGTGAAGCATGCGGGAGGGTAGTCATTTCCGATCTTCTTGGCCTTTTTGCCTTTGCGACGACTTTCCGTGTCCTGCTCCGCCTCATCATCATCATCATCATCATCATTAGCATGAAGCTCCTCCGTGATGCCCATTGATTTCAAGTCTGCCCTTGCTTTCGGCCCATCTTTGGTCCTCTATGGCTTGTTGAGCAGGGTACCAAGCAGACTCTCGCACATGTTCTTCGTTATATGCATGACATCAAGGCTGTGAGGCACGCGGTGGATCTTCCAGTACGGCAAGTCCCAGAAAACAGACCTCGTTTTCCGTACCTTCAGCAGCGGCTCTGGCGCCTTTCGCTTCTTTTCCAGCTCTGGCGCCTTTTGCTTCTTTCCCGGCAGTGCGCAATCTTTCCAATTTTTCAACAGCTCGTCTATTTCCTTGCCGCTCCTCGTACGCGGGCGTCTTCGGCGTTCGGTTTCACCATCGAACAGACACTTGCGTTTTCTCCATGGGTCATCGTCGCGAAGCCACCTTTGATGTCCCATGAACATGGTTTTCGAAGACCCGGGATCTCTATCTAGCTGGCGATACGTTATGTCATCCATGCACCTGACGCATCTAGACAATCCATGGACCACCTGCCCAGCAAGATATCCGTAACCGAGATAGTCGTGCACTGTCGTGAGCAGTGCGGCTCTCATAGGGAAATATTCTTTCTCTGCGACATCCCACGTATTGGCTGGCGTTTTCCACAGCTTGTCTAGCTCCTCTTTCAGCATCCCCAGATACAGATTGATGTCGTTCCCTGGTTGTTACGGCCCTTCAATTAGCATACTCATGTGAATGTACTTCCTCTTCATGCACAACCAGGGGGAAGGTTGTACATCCACACAAACACAGGCCAGGTGCTATGTGTTCTTCTGTGGCTGCCAAATGGATTGACTCCATCGATGCTCGCACCCAGCACGATGTTCCTTGGACCATCCCCAAATTCTGGGTGTTCGAAGTTCAACTCTTGCCACTTGCTCGCATCCTTAGGGTGACTCAGCATCTTGTCTTTTTTATTTATCTCTAGATCATTTTCGTCATCTTCTCGCTTCTTCTCCTCCCTATCCGCGTGCCAACGCAGGAGCTTTGCTAGCTTAGGGTCAGCGAAATACCGCTGCGGACGAGGAGTGATCGGAAAGTACCACACCACTTTTCGAGGTGCTTTCTTCCTCTTCTTGTATCGAGTGACACCGCACACCGGACATATGGTAGACTCCGCGTGCTCGTCCCGATTAATGACGCAATTGTTCATGCACACATGGTATTTCACGTGCGGTAAATCCAGAGGACACGTGATTTTCTTCGCCTCCTCAAAACTGGTCGGGCACTTGTTCCCCTTGGGAAGACGTTCGTGCCAGAATGACATGTTCTCGTCGAAGCATGCGTCGGTCATTTTGTGTTTTACCTTCATCTCCAGAGCCATGAGCGTTACTTTCAGGCGGGTATCCTTGGGCCTGCATCCTTCATACAATGGAGTAACCGCGTCTATCTCCAGTTGATCCAGCTTGGCTTTATCTCGGGCGGCAGCTCTTGCGTTATCCGTCTACTTGAGAAGCAGCTCTTGAATATGAGGGTCCTGCACCCAGCCCATTGATGGTCCATCGTCGTCTGCTCCGGCATCTTCATCTTCATGATCATGCCCTTCGTCTTGATCTTCCTGATCATCATGTCTGGCATCTTCTACATGATGACTATGTACTGCATCACCATCGTGATCATGTCCTGTAGATTCTTCGTCCTCTCGCCCGCCCTCGCCGCGGTGGTTGTCTTGCTGCCCTTCCTCATTTCTTGCCCGACCCCCATGGATGACTTCATAGTCATCTTCATCACCTTGCCAACGATAGCCATCCATGAAACCACGCAAGAGCAGGTGGTCCCGCACCTGCCCGGAATCCGGGTCCGCAATAAGGCTCTTCAGCTTGCATCTTCGACACAGACATCTTATCTCTATCTTGTTCTTTTGAAGCATCTCGGCCTTCGCGGAGCTCAAAAACCTATTCATGATGCCTTCGGTCATCGTGCGGACCATGGTCGCCTGCGGGGTAGAGCAAAACGATATTTTAGAACCAAGAAACAATTTGGGAAGACTTTGCCTAAAAATAGGACCAAAAAGAACGTATAGTGCCAAATTCTCGCCGAAATGGAAATGAATCAACATTCCGGCAAAATATTGGCAACTGTCGCATTTCAAATACCGGTATGTGCAAACACAAACATATATGCAACACCACAAACATACGTAGATCTAGCTAGGCCATAGAAAGTGCATGTGCACGTTGTTGGAGGGAGAAAAATTAGATCTACAACATAAAGAACGCTTTCCCCTTATTTACCTATCACAAAAAGGTAATTTAACCACTTAATTTGGGTGAATCTATGGTGCAAATGAGGTGAGGAGGAGGAGGCATCCGAGACAAGCTTGGAGGAGCAGGTGGAGAGAATGAAGTGGGGAAAGTGAGTGTGGTAGGTGGATGTCCAAAATATCTAGCTGGTCTCAGGTTACTAATGGCGCACCACCTAAAAATGCGCCATTAGTAGCCCTGGTTACTAATGGCGCACCAGTTAGAGATGCGCCATTACTAGTTTTGCAAAAAAAAATACAATTGTTAGTAGTGGCACACCGTGGTTGTGGTGCGCCATTACTAGTTTGAACTAGTAATGGCGCACTTCACATAGGTGCGCCATTACTAGTTTTGAAAAAAAAGTAAAAAAAAATTGTTAGTAGTGGCGCACAGAGCGTGTGGTGCGCCATTACTAGTTAAAACTAGTAATGACGCATCGTTCCCTGGTGCGCCATTAATAGTTTTGGAAAAATAAAATTTGCTAGTAATGGCGCACCGTGTGTCTGGTGCGCCATTAGTAATGAGGACACTAATGGCGCACCTGTAGATGGTGCGCCACTGCTATATAGCAGTGGCGCACCACATACATGGTGCGCCATTAATGTCCATGTTAGCTATAGCCCTTTTCCTAGTAGTGGAGTAGGGATTGCCATGCAACGGATGCACTAGAGCTATAAGTGTATGGAAGCTCAAAATGAATCTAAGTGGGTGTGCATCCAACTTGCTTGCTCATGGAGACCTCGGGCATTTGAGGAAGCCCATCATCGGAATATACAAGCCAAGTTCTATAATGAAAATTCCCACTAGTATATGAAAGTGATAACTCAAGAGACTCTCTATATGAAGAACATGGTGCTGCTTTGAAGCACAAGTGTGGTAAAAGGATGGTAACATTGCCCCTTTTTCTTTTTTTTTCTTTTTTTTTGAATGGGCTTCTTTGGCCCTCTTTTTTATTTAGGCTTCTTTGACCTCTCCCTTTTTTTGGGGCAATGCTCTAATAATGATGATCATGACACTTTTATTTACTTACAACTCGATACTAGAACAAAGATATGACTCTATATGAATGCCTCCGGCGGTGTACCGGGATGTGCAATGATCTAGCGTAGCGATGACATGAAAAAACGAACAATCCATGAAAATATCATGATAGCTATCTTACGATCATGTAAAGAAATATGACAATAAATGCTCAAGTCATGTATATGATGATGATGGAAGTTGCATGGCAATATATCTCAGAATGGCTATGGAAATGCCATGATAGGTATGTATGGTTGCTGTTTTGAGGAAGATATAAGGAGGTTTATGTGTGACAGAGCATATCATATCACGGGGTTTGGATGCACTGGCGAATTTTGCACCAACTCTCGAGGTGAGAAACGGCAATGCACGGTACCAAAGAGGCTAGCAATGATGGAAGGGTGAGACTGCGTATAATCCATGGACTCACAGTAGTCGTAAAGAACTCATATACTTATTGCAAAAGTTTATTAGCCCTCGAAGCAAAGTACTACTATGCATGCCCCTAGGGGGATAGATTGGTAGGAAAAGACCATTGCTCGTCCCCGACCGCCACTCATAAGGAAGACAATCAATAAATAAATCATGCTTCGACTTCGTTACATAACGGTTCACCATACGTGCATGCTACGGGAATCACAAACCTCAACACAAGTATTTCTACTAATCCACAATTACCGACTAGCATGACTCTAATATCACCATCTTTATATCGCAAAACTATTGCAAGGAATCAAACATATCATATTCAGTGATCTACAAGTTTTATGTAGGATTTTATGACTAACCATGTGAATGACCAATTCCTATCAACTCTCTAAATAGATATAAGTGAATCAAGAGAGTTTAATTCTTTCTACAAAAGATATGCCCATGCTCTAACAAATATAAGTAAAGCAAGAGAGCAATCTACAAATAACGGTTTTCTATGTGATGAGAAACAGACAATCCAAACTTCAAATGCTATACGCGGAGCACATGAAGCATTCTATAAAGCCATACTCAAAAGATATAAGTGAAGTGCGAAGAACATCCTATAAATCAACCAAGGATTATCTCATACCAGCATGGTGCATAAAATAAAAATGAAAACTAAATGCAAAAGACGCTCCAAGATTGCACATATCGCATGAACGAAACGAATCCGAAAACATACCGATACTTGTTGAAGAAAGAGGGGATGCCTTCCCGGGCATCCCCAAGCTAAGACTTTTTGGTGTCCTTAGATTACCTTGGGGTGCCATGGGCATCCCTAAGCTGATGCTATTTCCACTCCTTGTTCCATAATCCATCAAATCTTTACCCAAAAGTTGAAAACTTCACAACACAAAACTTAAACGAAAATCTTCGTGAGCTCCGTTAGTAAAAGAAAACAAACCACCACTTCATGGTACTGCACTGAACTCATTCTTTTCTTATATTGGTGTTAAACCTACTGTATTCCAACTCTATGGTTTATAAACTCTTTTACTAGCCATAGATTCATCAAAATAAGAAAACAACACACGAAAACAGAATCTGTCAAAAACAGATCAGTCTGTAGTAATCTGTAGGTTTCAAATACTTATGGATCCCCAAAAATTCTAAAATAAACTGCTGGACGTGAGTAATTTATCTATTAATCATCTTCAAAACTAATTAACTAAATAGCACTCTCCAAATAAAAATGACAGCAGTTCTCGTGAGCGCTAAAGTTTCTGTGTTTTACAACAAGATCAAAAATACTTTCCCCAAGTCTTCCGAACGGTTCTACTTGGCAAAAACAATAATTAAACACAAAAAACAACCAAAACAGAGGCTAGATAAATTATTTATTAATGAACAGGAGCAAAAATCAAGGAATAAAAATAAAATTGGGTTGCCTCCCAACAAGCGCTATCGTTTAACGCCCCTTGCTAGGCATAAAAGCAAGGATAGATCTAGGTATTGCCATCTTTGGTGAGAAATTCTTCAATAAGACACCTATAACCACTAGGAGTTTCTTTATTTTTATTAAATATCAAACTCCTAGGCACAAAATCAAGAAAATCATTTGTAGCAAACGGTTCCTTAATGATAGCAAAAAGATTGGGATGATCACTTATTGATTTTAAATCCGCAGTTTCCTTACTACAAGATTCACCCTTATTTTTAGGAACATAAACAAGCTTGGCAATTTTGGTAGGAGGATTTGGAGTATTTTTAATGGAAGAAAAAGTGGAGCCCAAGTTGGTGATAATTCCCTCAAGTTTATCAATTCTAGTAGAATCTTGATCTATTCTTTCATTAACTATGGGTTCTTTTTCCTTAAATCTTTTCAGAGTAACTCCCACCTTAGATCCATATTGGGTAATTTGGTTGTGGATCTTTTTATCCAAATTTACAATCAACTCTACAGTAGCAACTTTATTCTCAATAATTTCAAGCCTTTGCATCACATGTTCCAAAGTTAACATAGTTCCATTAATCAAAAGAGGTGGTGATCCAAACAAATCTATTATAGCATTATAAGAATCAAAAGTATGGCTACCCAAGAAATTCCCTATGGTAATGGTATCAAGAATATATTTGTACCAAGGAGTAGCGCCTACATAAAAATTGCGGAGAAGAACGGAAGTAGATTGCTTCCTGGTAGATCTATTTTGAGCATTGCAAATTCTATACGAAGCGTCTTTTAGATTTTCTCCCTCCCTTTGCTTAAAATTAAGAACTTCATTCTTGGGAGACAACGGAGAAGATAGAGGACTAGCCATAAAGACAAGGCAATCAAGAAAGCAACGAACGGAAAAGAGAGGGTGAATAAAACGGCAAGAGTGAAGTGGGGGAGAGGAAAACGAGAGGCAAATGGCAAATAATGTAATGCGAGGGATAAGAGTTTGTGATGGGTACTTGGTATGTCTTGACTTGTGTGTAGACTCCCCGGCAACGGTGCCAGAAATGGCTCGTTGTTGGGAGTCAAATCTTGACTTGAATTGGCGCGAATCTCCCCGGCAATGGCGCCAGAAATCCTTCTTGCTACCTCTTGAGCACTGCGTTGGTTTTCCATTGAAGAGGAAAGGGTGATGCAGTAAAGTAGCGTAAGTATTTCCCTCAGTTTTTGAGAACCAAGGTATCAATCTAGTAGGAGATCATGCTCGAGTCCCACGCACCTACACAAACAAATAAGAACCTCGCAACCAACGCGATAAAGGGGTTGTCAATCCCTTCATGGTCAGTTACGAGAGTGAGATCTGATAGATATGATAAGATAATATTTTTGGTATTTTTATGATAAAGATAAATAAAGATACAAAGAAAAATAAATGGCAATAGAAATAGATATGTGTTGGAAGATTAATATGATGGAAAATAGACCCGGGGGCCATAGGTTTCACTAGTGGCTTCTCTCAAGAGCATAAGTATTACGGTGGTTAAACGAATTACTGTCGAGAAATTGATAGAATTGAGCATAGTTATGAGAATATCTAGGGATGATCATGTATATAGTCATCACGTCCATGACAAGTAGACCGAAACGATTCTACATCTACTACTATTACTCCACACATCGATCGCTATCCAGCATGCATCTAGAGTATTAAGTTCATAAGAACAGAGTAATGCTTTAAGTAAGATGACATGATGTAGAGGGATAAACTCATGCAATATGATATAAACCCCATCTGTTTATCCTCGATGGCAACAATACAATACGTGCCTTGCTGCCCCTGCTGTCATTGCGAAAGGACACCGCAAGATTGAACCCAAAGCTAAGCACTTCTCCCATTGCAAGAAATATCAATCTAGTAGGACAAACCAAACTGATAATTCGAAGAGACTTGCAAAGATAAACCAATCATACATAAAAGAATTCAGAGAAGAATCAAATATTGTTCATAGATAAACTTGATTATAAACCCACAATTCATCGGATCTCGACCAACACAATGCAAAAGAAGATTACATTGAATATATCTACAAGAAGATCGAGGATAACTTTGTATTGAGATCCAAAGAGAGAGAAGAAACCATCTAGCTAATAACTATGGACCCGAAGGTCTGAAGTAAACTACTCACACATCACCGGAGAGGCCATGGAGTTGATGTAGAGGCCCTCCGTGATCAATGCCCCCTCCGACGGAGCTCCTAAAAAGGTCCCAAGATGGGATCTCTCGAATACAGCAGGTTGTGGTGGTGGAATTAGGTTTTCATGGTGCTCCTGGATGTTGGGGGGTACGTGGACTTATATAGGAGAAAGAAGTAGGTCGTTGGAGCAACAAGGGGCCCACGAGGGTGGAGGGTGCGCCCAGGGGGGTAGGCACGCCCCTGCCTCATGGCCTCCTCGATTGTTTCTTGACGCCCACTCCAAGTCTCCTGGATCACGTTTGTTGAGAAAATCACGTTCTCGAAGGTTTCATTCCGTTTGGACTTCGTTTGATATTCCTTTTCTGCGAAACACTAAAATAGGAAAAAATAACAATTTGGGCTAGGCCTCTGGTTAATAGGTTATTTCCAAAAATGATATAGAAGTGTAAAATAAGGCCCATTAACATCCAAAACAGATAATATCATAGCGTGGAGCAATCAAAAATTATAGATATGTTTGAGACGTATCAATCCTTCAAGTAAGTTGTCATCGGTGCAATAAGGCAATAAAAGTTGGTTCTAAAAAGTGTTAGATCATTTAGTGTAATACAAAATTGAGCGTTGTACGAACTTGTGATGGCAAAGAATAAAAGCGACAGACTGCATAATAAAGGTTTGTATCATAAGTGGCAATATAACGTGACGTTCTTTTGCACTAAGGGGTTGAGCATACAAACAAATAAGCGCATGTCAACCTCTACTTCCCTCTACGAAGGGCTTATCTTTTACTTTTATGTATTTACTTTCATGCAAGAGTCAAAGCTTTATTTTTCTCTTTTGGCAAGCATGATGTGGTGAGGAAAGATCTAGGCACATATATCCAGTTGTTTATGGGTAGCATGAGTTATCATTGTCGACATCACCCTTGAGGTGAATACGTTGGGAGGTGAAACTATAATCCCATATACTTCTATGTGTCCGGTTGAAACGTTTTTCTCATGTGTATGCGGTGAGTGTTAGCAACCATAGAAGGCTATATGATGGTTGAGTATGTGGAGCTCTTACTTAGACTTCTTGAAGACTTTGTTGAATAAGTTGAATTACAATTGCTTGGTGACTGAGAACATAGGTTGTTGAGATTCAAGAGGATTCATTGTTTGAACCTTATCATGTGAATTGGTTGCTACTCTGTCATGATGAGTTTTATGAGAAACAACTGTTGTTATGATGATAGGAAAAGTGATTGAAATTTTCATTGATCAAACTTGTGCACGTTGCTAGCATTCACACTTCATAAATTATTTCTTTTATCATTTACCTACTCGAGAACGAGTAGGAATTAAGCTTCGAGATGTTGATACACTAGTAGAAAACGGGCCTTTTGTTCCGGTTCTAGAGGGCCTTTAGTCTCGGTTTTGGAACCGGGACAAAAGGGTTGGGACTAAAGGCCCCCTTTAGTCCCGGTTGTGTTACGAATCGGGACCAAAGCCCTCCACGTGGCCGCTCTCTATGCGTGAGCTGGAGAACCTTTAGTGCTGGTTGGTGTTTCCAACCGGGACTAAAGGCACCACCTTACCAACCGAGACTAAAGGAAAAAGAATTAAAAAATTCAATTTTTTTCAATTTTTTAATTTGTTTCTCATTTTCTTCTGATTTTCAAATCTTTGAATTATTTGACAATTTAATCTCTAATCACCACTCCTCTAATCTCTAATCAGCACTCATTCAAAATCGTCTAACTTCCCAGGCGGTCACCCATCCTCTCACTACTCCAGCCCGAGCACACTTAACTTTCAGGTTCTATCAGTCTTAGATTCCAAGTCTGCTCTTGTTGTTTTTCTGACAATACTAAGCGATCAATCTTGTTAACCCTTATGTCTTGATGTCACATGATTTAATTTTTTGAATCCCAGACAGTTATTAAAATAAACATCAATGATTAACAAACAACAATGATTAATTTAAAAAATCAAAAATATTTCAAAAAAGGAAAAATGTACAAAAAATTTCTTTGAAAAACATAAAAATCCAAAAATCCAAAATAATACAAAAAGTTCAAAATAAAGTAATTAATAATATTATTAATATTATTATGCCGTTTATTGATTTAATATCTTTAAATCTGTAAATTGAAATTCGACAAATAATATATCCATTAGTACCAGAAAAATGTGACCATGATGTCACACACTTTACCGTTTGAGTTTGAAATTATTATGCTAAAAAAATAATTATTTAGTAACACTAATATTTATTGAATAAGTAGTTTGACCACATTTCATTTTTTAAACTTATATTAACTGAAGAATTTTTGTGTGTTCAATATGAACAATTCAAAGCCACATCCTTTAATTTCAACTCTTTTTGACTTCATTTGCTATTTTTTCATGCATTTAATGATTCTTTGAGCTAAATCAGCCTGAAATTGAAAAGCACTATAAATGAACTCTGAAAAGGTTGAAAGTTAGCATGGTATCATCATTTCAACCAAATAGCGTGTGCTAAAAAGTTGAGAGGGTTATGGCAAATATTGGATACACTTCGTGTACAAACTAGACCATCTCTTTTAAAGTAATAGGGTTTAGGACGAAAACTCAACTGTTACAAAGACAGTTCATTTTTTTTAATCTTATTTCAACTCCGGAAATTTTGTGTGTTCAATATGAACCACTCAAAGCCACATTCTTAAATTTCAACCCTTTTTGACTGCATTTGCTATTTTTCATGCATTTAATGATAATTTGAGCTAAATTAGCCTGAAATTGAAAAGCACTGCAAATAAACTCTGAAAACCCTAAAACTGGCACTTAAAACGTCTGAAACTCTATTCTAAACAATAAACACTAAAGGTTCAAACCCTACAACCTAACCCTGAACATGGAAATCTAAACCCTAGCCCCAAACCCTAAAACGTCTAAAACGTCCAAAAACTCCATTTTCCCTTTGGAGTATTGTCATTTCAAAAATTGTCCTAAACCCTAAACACGGGACTTAAAACGTCGTAAACTCTATGCTAAACAGTAAAAACTAAGGGTTTAAACCATAAAACCTAACCATAAACTCTGAAATCTAAACCCTATCCCTAAACCCTAAAAACGTCTAAAACGTCCGAAAACTCGATTTTCCGTTAGGAATTTTGTGGTTTTAAAAAATTATCGAAACAGAAAACTTGTTATGCAAATTTTGATATGTTATTTTGTATTTTTCTGAATTAGGATGATTTAGTTATGATTTTTCCAAGTTTAATGTGGTAATAGGCTTTTGTCCCGGTTGGTGTCTCTAACCGGGACTAAAGATAGACCTTTATTCCCGACTGGGAGAAAAAATTAAAATTTGAAAAAAATGGGAAAAAATTGAAATTTTTTTAGTCCCGGTTTGTACATCCAACCGGGACCAAAGATGGACCTTTTAGTCCCGATTGGAGATAGCAACTGGGACTAAAGGGGCTCGCATCGTTCAAAGCTGGTCGCAAACCCTTTAGTCCCGGTTGGTGTCTCGTTCGAACCGGGATTGATGCATGCGCCGCTCGAACCGGGACTAATGCTCACATTAGTCCCGGTTCGTAACGTGACCGGGACTATTGCTCCAATCCGGCTGTGATGAAAGCCCTGTTTTCTACTAGTGATACGTCTCCAACGTATCTATAATTTATGAAGTATTCAAGCTGTTATATTATCATTCTTGGATGTTTCACAATCATTTTATAGCAACTTTATATCATTTTTTGTGACTAACCTATTGACCCAGTTGTTGTTTTTTGCTTGTTTTTTACATCGCAGGAAATCAATATCAAGCAGAGTCCAAACACTGCGAAACTTTTTGTGGAATATTCTAGAAGACACCCAATGGGCCAAAGCTGCACCTAGGGGTGCCCTAAGGGGGGCACAAACCACCAGGGCGCGCCTGTGCCCCATGTGTGCCCTGGTGGGTTGTGCCCACCTCGGTGGCCTCTGGCACCCCCTCTTTGGAATATAAATCACCAAATATTCCAAAAACCCTCGGGGTTAACCTAGATCAGAAGTTCCACCGCCGGAAGGCTCTGTAGCCACCGAAAACCAATCTAGACCCCGTTCCGGCATCATGCCGGAGGGAGAATCATCGGTGGCCATCTTCATCATCCCGGCTGCCACCACGATGAGGAGGGAATAGTCCACCATCGGGGCTGAGGGTTTGTACCAGTATCTATGTGTTTAATCTCTCTCTCTCTCGTGTTCTTGAGATACACAATCTTGATGTATTGTCGGCTTTGTTAATATAGTCAGATCATATGTGTTTTCCTGTCTCTATCTTATTGTGATGAATTGAGTTTTCCTTTGAGATTTCGTTTTATCGGATTGAATACTTTTATGGATTTGAGAAAACTTGATGTATGTGTTGCATATGAATACTCGTGGTGACAATGGGTATCGTATTGATTCACTTGATATATGATTTGGTGCTCACACGCTTATTCCTGAGGTGGCATTGGGGTAATCTATGCATAGGGGTTGATGCACGTTCTTGTCTTTGTTTCTATGGTAGAATCTTGGGGCACTCTTTGAAGTTCTTTGTGTTGGATTTAGTATTATGAATCTGAAATTGTTTCATGCATATCGTATAATTAACTCATGGATAGTCTTGGTGACATTGGAGTATCTAGATGACATTAGAGTTGGTTGATGTGTGTCATATGGTGTTCTTTTAGTATGAACTCTTGATGAGATTGATTGGAAAGAATGGCTTGCTGTTATTTTAGTACGAACTCTAGGATACATTGATCGGAAAGAATAGCTTTGAGGTGGTTTCATACCCTACAAACAATTTCTTCTTATGTTCTCCGCTAGATAGGAACTTTGGAGTGATTCTTCGTTGCATGTTCAGGGAGGGTTATGTGATACAATTATATTAGCATTGTTGAGAGATTGCACTAGCGAAAGTACGGACCCTATGCCTCATTTTCAAGTATTGTAATACCTTTTGTGCTCACTTTTGTTACTTGCTACCTTGCTGTTTTTTATTGTTCCTGTTACAAAAACCAATATCTACTATCATTACTACACTTTTATTACCATCTCTTTGCCGAACAAGTGCACCTATACAATTTACCATTATATTTGGTGTGTTGGGGACACAAGAGACTTTTTGTTATTTGGTTGCTGGGTTGCTTGAGCGGGACCTTCTTCATCCTACACCTCCCATGCATTGATAAACCTTAGGTCCTACAAAACTCTGCACTTGGAGGCCCAACATGAGTCTACAAGAACAAAGTTGCGTAGTAGACATCATGGGCCCATAGGCCTGACCGGGCACTCTTAGGCCTGAAAGTTACCGCTTTTGCGCTGTAGAAGGCACGCCGTCGGCGCCGCCGCCCCCGGTCCGAGCTGCTCCTCTACCTCACCGCGCAGAAGACAATGAAGCCACGTGCGGGGACCGACCTGCTAAGACCCAGATGGGGCTCGCAGGGCCCAGATTTGAGCTCGGGACGCGCAGCCCTACCACCAAGGAGTAGCACTGCCACCATGTACGCCACTGTCCACCCTGCCGGATCACCGGACTACTGCCTTGTCGAGCGATGCCGCCACCGCCCCCACCCCGGGGTGGGAGGACGCGCGCGAGAAGAGGAGATCCTGCCGCCGGCGACAGCAGGCGAGATAAGGCGGTAAAAGAGGCCGAGGGCGGAGGCGAGGGTGCCACCTCGGCCGCCTGTCAGAGGCAGCGCGAGGACAGAAAGAGGGAACTTCATGCTCTTGTGTGGTTGTCGTATGTATAATATGTTCCTTTGCCTCAGGATTTGACGAATACTCTTCTAGTACACAACATTATGCATGTTGCATTTCTTTGTCTCCTATATCGACTTCATACTTCAACATATCTGTTAGAATCAAAAAATAATAATTAAAAAAACTTATTACTTGTTGTAGTGTGATAAAATTGCAAGGTTTTGTTTCTAAAAAGACTAACCTGTTGTACACTTGATTAATGACGGTTTGGTATTCCCTCTGTGTTGACTGATTAGTTGATATATAATTTTTTTCCTCAACTCCGGTACTTGTTCTGGCTCTAAGGTTGCTGTTGTTCCTTCATTGGAGTAGTGCTTCAGATTCATGTACATATAGAATGCGCAGTCCATTCTGCATGTAGACGAATGGTACTAGTAAAATTGTTGCATTCAAGAAATGGAAAGAAGAGAAATGTTCGAGCAATGGTAGTGTTAATTGTTGCATTGGAAGGACGAAAGAACAAAATTACTTTAGTAATGGTAGTAGTGAATCTTGCATTGAAAAAAAAGACAGAAGAGTAATGTTGGAAGTGCTTACGTGTCTTCTCCTTGAAGTGGCACCTGCAGTTTGACCTTTTTGAAATGGTCGATGCCTTTTTGTGAAAATTGTAGCTCTATGCTTACGTGCTTCCAGATTTTCATTAATTTGCTGGTTACATTGTTGAAGAATTCTATTGTGCCTGGGTATGGAGTTGAAGAGTCAAGGAGTTCAAAGTGTTGTTTTTGCATGTTAACTGTAATGGTGAAGTAATGACTAATAGTTTCGTCTTGCTCAAACCCGCGCAACGAACATGGTAGAAGGAACTGCAAAACACAAAATAAAAAGAAAAGATTTGTAAATCTTATTATGTTCAGAAATATAAAATAAAAAGAGAACTTTGCATAACATATACACAATTGTATTTTGTTTTTGAAACAGCTGATCTGCTTACCCTGTTATAATCTTGCAGTTTTTCTTCTTCTTGCATGTTGTAAAATGCTCTAACCCTGGCGCGTAGTAATTTATTTCTAATGTGTTCTTGATCATTATTTTTGTAGCACACTGGGTCTTCCACTAGTAGAAAACGGAGCTTTAAAACTAGTTCGTAAGGGCCTTTAGTGCCGGTTCCATAACCCCCCTTTAGTACCGGTTCGGCACGAACCGGCGCTAATTGGTGGGCACTAAAGGCCCCCCCTTTAGTACCGGTTCGGCACGAACCGGCGCTAAAGTGCCACCACGTGGCGTGAGCTCGCGCCCTCGTATGGTGGACCTTTAGTAGCGGTTGGTGTTACCAACCGGTACTAAAGGTTTTTTTTAATATTTTGAAAAAAAATCGATTTTTCTTTATTTTTAATTTTTCTGAATTATTTGGTGATTTAGTCTCTAATCACCTCTCTTAACTGCTCAAGTGTGGATCACTCATTCCACATCATCTAACTTCCCGACCGGTCACCCATCCCTCTCACTACTCTAGCCCGAGCACGCTTAACTTTCGGGTCATATTCTCCTTCGTTTCCAAGTCTGCACTTGTTGTTTTCCTGACAATAGTAAGATGCCAATCCTATTAACCCTCAGGAGTTTAGCTTGAGCATGAAGTCACACATTTCACTGTTTGAGTTTGAAACTATTATTCTAAAAAACAGTAATTATTTAGTAACACTAATATTTCTTGAATAAGTTTGACCATAGTTTGACCACAGTTTGACCATAGTTTGACCAGATTTGACCAAAATTCAAAAAATTGAAATAATTATTTAGTAACACTAATATTCTTGAATAATTATGTAGTTACATTAATACTTCTTGAATAAGTAGTTTGACCATATTTAAAAAAAATGAAAAACTGAAATTTGACCATATCTATTTTTTGTTTTGGAATTTGAGGATTCTAAAAAATTGCAAACAGGCCGTAGGCCATCTCCATCGGATGCAGATTTTCGTGCTGAATTTTTTGATATATTATACGTTTTTTCCGACATCGTATGCAAAAGTTATAGCCGTTTTACATTTTCCCTACACTTTTTGCAAAACATGTCCAAATTTAAGTTTTCAAATTTTCCTAACGTGTAGATGTAGTAATATAACTACCTCTCGAAGGATTTTATTTTTTGAAGTTTTATCATTTTCTTTTGATCTTTTGAAAACTGAAATGGCGATACACGGGGGGGGGGGTGTAGAGTTTGAAAATTACCCTATAGTGTCGGTTTGTGTCTTCAACCGGGACTATAGACTATAGGTTAAGACTCTGTAGTGCTGGTTGGTGACACAAACCGGTACTATAGGTTAGACCCTTAGTACCGGTTTGTGTCACAAACTGTCACTAAAGGGGCTCGTGGGGCCCTGGCCTGATGCCATCCTGCCACCACCCCTTTAGTACCGGTTCGTGGCACGAACCGGTACTAAAGGTTCATTACGAACCGGCACTAATGCATAGCCATTCGAACCGGCACTATTGATCACATTAGTGCCGGTTTTTTTACAAACTGGCACTAATGTGCTTCACGTTTGACCCTTTTTCTACTAGTGTTCGTCGTTGGCTTCCTTTATCGAGTGCTTCTTGTTTTGTCACAAATACACAAAGGGAATTTGTTAGTTCAGTTATCTATTTATAAAGTCATATTTATCGTTTTAAACATGATTCTTTTGTCATGATCTTTACTTATAGTGTTTCTTAACCACAGAATCTTTCTCCTTGTGCCATTGAGTTGTTTTCTGAAGATCGTTAGCATAGGCTCGATTGCTTCGGTGCTTACTGGTTTACCAACCTTGAAGCTTTCGATGACATGGCCTAGATTGACATCAAACTTGTCCGTTGTAATGAAAATCTCATCCCTGCAAAGTATATTTAGAAAAATGTCTTAGTTTACACATGATATAGTTAAAATGATCGCGTGCAAGAATGTGTTTTGTGTTAGTTGCATGAACTTATCTCTCTTTCTTTGTCCATGGCTTGCATACAACGCTGTACAGGTCTTCGATGGTTTTGTTGACGGAATCACTATCTTTTCCCCCTTTCTCCATTGTGCATGTGATGGTTTTGAATTTAATTTAAATAATTACAGATGACAAGATAGCAATTAAGTTTCTGTTGTCTTGCCTCCTTTGGTGCTAGAAGATATGTCATGTCTACTGTTGTTCCTTTCTTGTTCTCCTTCTGTTTCTTGCGGCATGTTATGTTCTTCTTTTTGCATTGTACCCTTTTGTCCAGTTTCTGTTCCATCCTCATTTGAGTCCTCTGTTCTTTTCTTAGCATCATGTTTTTCCTTGTCAACCGTCATGTCTTGCTGGTGGTCTTTTCTGTCTTGTTTTTCAGTCTCGACCTGGTTGGCACTGACCTCTCTGCCAAGGGAATCGGCATTGTACGCCGGTGTAGGGTTTTCTTCGATAGTTTCTAGTTCTTTCTCTGGAACAATCTGTGTGTTTGCTTCATTGGTTGTATCTCTGTGGTTGCCTTCTTCGTGTTTCTACGTTATCATTGAAAACGCATTGAAATAATTTAACTTGCTACTTTATTTTAATTATAGCAGCGGTTATGGGAAAATAGCGTTCGGTGCGTGCTTTGAGCTATTTTGATTGTGATTAAGTTGTAATTTTGTGGAAAATTTTTGTGCAACTTCACCTGTTGAGCTGTCGTTGGTGCTGCTGAATGTTCCACCCATTCTTTGTTGAGTGTTGTTTCTTGGGGATTCTCTTGTTCTTCTTTTGGTGTTCATCGTCACTGTCATGGTTTTTGTCTTGCAGCTGTTCAATCATAAAGGTGGCTCAGTTGGAGTGTATTTGAGTTTTCATTGAACTACTTTATATTTTCGTAGAATCAGCTTACATAACTTTACCTCCTCAGTCGTTGTTCCTTCTATTGTCTCTGCTACTGTTCTCGTTGCTACTGCTGCATGTTCTTTGTTAAGTGGAGGTTTTTGGGCATCTTCTTGCTCTTTCTTTTGGAATTCATCGCCGCTGCCATCGTTTTTGTCTTGTACCTTTTGAAACACACAGGTGGCTAAGTGGCAGTGCATTTGAGGTTCCAGAGAGCTATTTTATACTTTCAAAGGATCAGCTTGTGTAACTTTACCTTTTCAGTCGTTGTCGCTGCTGCCATCTCTGCTGCGTGTTTTTCGATGTGTGAATATTTTGGGGCTTGTACTTCTGTGACGTTGATGTCTGCCGTTTGAAGAACATGTTGCCCTTCTTCAGTGCCCTCTTTTGCACACTGGTCTCCTCTATCTACTATGCAGGAAAGTAATGAAATGTCAAATACGTGTTTTTGAACTATAAGATCGTGAAGAGGTATTATGTGTTTTCAACTCTCTATTTTTTGTTGTTACTGCTGATTGTTCCACGTGTTCTTCGTTGAGTGGTAGTTTTGGGTCCTTCTCTTGCTCTTTATTTTGCTGTTCATCGTCACTGACCTTGTTTTTTTCTTGCAGCTGTTCAAACATAGAGGTGGCAAAGTGAGAGTGCATTTGAGTGAATATAGATGTGGTAGCACTACTAGGAAAATGCTTATAGGTAGAAGTTTACCGGTAGCGCCTGTTCTTGACCCCACGCTACTGGTATTTACCAGTAGTACTGCTGGGTAGAAAACATGCTACTACTATTAAATAACAACAGCGTTTGTTAGCTTGGGCCGCTCTACTGTTACATGGGCCGCAGGGCAAAAACGGTAGCCCACTTACCTGTAGCGTTTATTTCGAACGGGCGCTGCAGCTGGTGGGCTTAGCAGTAGCGCCGGCCTCTACCGAGTGTTACTACTAGGGGAAAAGAAAACCTGCCCGAGCGCCCCCCGCACCCCCTCACTCTCACAATCGATCCCCTCCGACGACGCCTCCGCGGTTAGGGTTCCTCCACGGCCGCCTCACCCCCGTTGACGGCGCGTGCGCCACCACCACGCGGGGTCACCTCTCGCCTCCTCCGACGCTCCAGCCCCGTAAGTCCCCCTCGATCTCCTCCTTCCTGCGCGCGCCACCACTAGCTAGGCTCCAATCGATTCGCCACGGCGACGCGCCATGTTTTGGGATTTCGCATGGGGGAAAGGGATTTAGGGATTGCACGGTGACTCCGCGCTTCGATGCGGCGTGTTCCAGCCTTGTTTCCTCGCGTGATTGGGGAGAGAGTAATTAGCAGTTTAGCAAATATAATTGAAACTTGGGTTTCAATTCTTGGCTGTTGTCCCTGGAGAAGTGGCGGCGGCAGCGGTGCCTAGTGTTCTAGGGTTTAGAGAGGGGTTCTTTCCTAACACTAGGGTTATGTCGTGAATGCTCCTCCTTTCATCTAAATGATGTTGATTGTGCCAGTTCTTCTTAAAGGTCTAAATGTTTGTATCCTCATGATGAGCTACCCTATGTGTGAATTTGATCCTCGAGGTTCTTTGTTGATGCATATAAAGATATGACCAAGAAGCCCTCACTGTTATGTGGTTTCATGGAAAAATCAATGCTTGATTCGATACTCTTTCAGGTTGAAGAGAGTGTCTATATTTGGTGATGCTCCAATTGTCAAGTTGTTATGGTGCGCATTTGAATATATGCTAACACCCGTTTCAAAAAAATGCTAACTGATCTATCTCATGTCTCTGTTTTCTTGAATGAGAAAACTGACTTTGATATGTTAATTAGGACAGGTTGATGCTATCTTTTGTCTGTGTGTGCGATTGTTCTTCCCTTGTATTACCTCTTAGTCTGGTGCTTATATTTTGTAGTAGAAAATGTTGGCTACATTTTCACCCACTTGTGAATTCTATATTAGGCTCTGTTTGGGTTATTAGGCTCTGTTTGGGTTACATGATCTCTATTAGGTTATTGTCTAAACTGAACTACAAATTAGTTGTTATTTTGCTTGCTATGTGAACCTCATGTGTATTCTCTATGATGTTTATATTTAATATTTGGATCGTTAATCCTCTAATCATACTGCTTTAGGGAAATGACGCCACCACCACCACCACCATGTCGACGATGCAAGTCAAGGTGCACCAACAGCCTTGCAACTGGCACACTGTTCGGCATCTACTACAAGTCGAGTTTTCTTCATGCGGCGGTAATAAATTATATGAAACTAGTAGCCACTATTTTGTTTTTAGTATTATTGGCATTAATTCATCGTGTATATATCATTTTGCTTTTTGCACACAGATTGTCCCATGCAATGTGAGGTCAGAATTCAACAAGCTGACCAGAGACTCTGTGACCTTTGTGGCTCCTGGGGGCCCCTACACTATGGAGGTCGAGAAACGATGAAATATGACGCAGGTGGGATGAGATGGATGGGTCCGTTTCATCACCTACATGCGTATCACCGGTGGTGAGTTGATCAGCTTCCCCTTCAGAGTAGGAAGACCCAAGTTGGTCATGATTTATGTCAACAAAGCAGAAGATGATGAAGATGATGAGGATGATGACGACCCACTTGGTGAAGCCATCATTGCTCAAATAATGAGGTTGAGAGAGGAGGAGGTGTGCAACCTATGGGACATCATTCCGCCACGTGCTGACTTCGTCGGGGTGCCATTCGTGACCCGCCTGACAAGTACCATGGTTGATCGGCATATCATGGTATGTTGCATTTACTGTAGTAATTTGATGATATGCTTTATTGTTATACTTAGTGTAGAGTCCGATGATATATATGCTTAGTGAATCTTATATGCTTAGTGAATCTTATATGCTCAGTAAATCCGATGAATCCGATAATCAATATGCTTAGTGAATCCGATGATATATATGCTTAGTGAATCTTATATGCTTAGTGATTCCAATGATATATATGCTTTATTGTTATACTTAGTGTAGAAATGTAGTACTGTCTTTTGATAGTGTAGAATGTGTGAGGCTACTTATTAATTGATATGTTTTTCTTATTCAGAAATTGCCAAAGAGCCTATCTGAGAGTTTTGGTATCAAGCCTGATGAAGAAGGCTCTGCTGGAATACACCTTACCGCGAGGGGCTCCATCACCACTTGTGCATACGGCGTGGACATGGACGGTCGCACACACTTCAACTCGGTTGGGTGGAAGAGCTTCCTCGTCGGCAAGAATCTTCATGTCGGACAGGCAATCCTAATTACTATCAGGAACACCACCGCCCAGGCTTGAGGATGATGGTCGTCATCGATATCATCTAGAACTACATATGCTTGTGAGATCTATCCATGCATGTGTGTGGATGCTGAACCATATATATGCTAGTATGACTACCTAGTAGACTTATCAACTATGATCTATCCATGAATTGTTGACTACTATATATGAGTTTGTGAGATTGTGTGGTTATATTAAATGTGGTATTTGTCGTTAATGCTTGTGAGATGGTTCTGTGAACTTAGTTTCTTTGCACTGGACTTGTCTTGATTTCCATGAATATTGCCTCTGACTCTTTTTTTATTTTTAATTTCTATTTACCTAGTTGTAGCGCGGGGAGAAAATAGGGCGCTACTACTATGTGATCATAGTAGTAGCGTTGGTAGAGAAAGAGGCGCTACTACTAAGTATTTTAGCTACAACGCTTGTTTAGAAACGCGCTACTGCTAAATAATAGATGTAGCGCCCTAGCAGTAGTGCGGGTCCCCGCGCTACTGCTATGTAAAAAACCAGCGCCAGTAGTAATGTTTTCTCGAGTAGTGTAGGTTGGAGTTTCTTTGAGTGTGCACGCAACAATTTTGTAATTTCATAGTTGCAGGTTTCGTAACTTTACCTTTTCAATCGTTGACGTTGCCGCCGTCTCTGGTACCTGTTGTTTGGTGCGTGAATTTTTTGTCGCTTGGTCTTAAGTGGCATTGTTGTCTACCATTTGAAGAACATGTTCAGGTTGTTCATTGGGCTCCTTTGGTTCTGTTTGATTGTCTTGGTTGTTCGTGCTCTCTTGAGCTTCTTATGCCTGCTCCAACACAAAAAATATTTAAGAAATGGGTGCATCTCTGGCTGGTCAGTTGCAATTATTTTTTATAAGACCTCTTTCTCTGGAGTGGCAGGACTGTCTACTGGCGGAACTGATGAAGCTATGTAACTAGGGTAGGGTCATGGACCTGTCCGACATACCCTCCCCAAGGACATCTCTGAAAGAATCAGAAGCAGTCGAAGAGAAACCATCGTCCACTCGACCATGAAGATGCGCTCACTCGACCACCTTGAAGACACTCGACCACCAGAAGATAAGAAACTCTCCACACTGCAACGGTCAAGACTTAAACCATAGCTTTATGGGCATTTATAGCACTTCACTTCAGGCGTTACCAGTAACACCCCTCCTTTATGAACATTGAACCCTATGTAACGGAGGGGAGCTGGGGTCCTGGCGCACTCTATATAAGCCACCCTCATCCTCTGGGACAAGGGTTCACACTTTTGTAAACACACACTCATATAATCCAGTCGACCGCCTCAGGGCACCGAGACGTAGGGTTGTTACTTCCTCCGAGAAGGGCCTGAACTCGTAAAACTCGTGCGTACAACTCCTCCATAGCTAGGATCTCGCCTCCTCATACTTACCCCCCATTCTACTGTCAGTCTTAGATCCACGACAGTTGGCGCCCACCTTGGGGCAGGTGTCTTAGTGACTAATTGCAGAAGTTGCAATTTTTCAGATCCCCTTCATCATGGTTCCAGGCGGAGGTTTGGCTGAGGGCCGCGAGATCCATCTCAGCGCACTCGTGTTTGTCGCCGACGACTCCGCTTGGCTCCAGGAGGCACCACTCGACGCCGACGCGCTCCCCGCCCGCGGGGCGGTGCACTTTCGCGTGTGCGTCCACAGCGTCCTCCTGCGGCAACCGTCAACCCAGTACCAGTCGAGTCCAACAGCTTTCCCCCTCCCTGCGACCCGCCGGAGCAAGTGCACCGGTCGGTCGAGGCTTCAGCGGTGGGTGAAGCATGCGGTGGCCCGCCAATGGGCCACCCTCAAGTCGCGGCGATCGAGCCCGACGAATCTCTCTACGTCCTATTCGATCTGTCGACTGGCTCCATAGAGACCGCATCCGAGTGCGGCAGCAGTGACTCGGCGGTGGAAGTCCTGATGATCAATGGACCACGCAGTCCTCCTGGCTTCAATCGTGAAGACGGAGGTGACGGGAACGGCGATCCGTCGCGCGTTCACGAGGAGTACCGCGCCGAACCTCTCTCCTCGCAGTAGAGGGAAGAACTTCGTTGTCGGAACATGGATGCCCTGCACACTCCTATAGTTTAAGAAACCCCCGAGGCCCAGGCCTTGGAGCAGGCGCGCTTGCCCAATCTGGCTGAGCGCACTCGACTAGAGAACCTCCAGCGTGCCCTCGACGATCGCGCTCGACAACATGCTCCTGAATCTAGTTGACGCCAACTTTTTCCACCTCCAACTCAGGTATACCGAACCCCGATCCAGAATGTCGCTTCTGTTGCCCGGATAGCGGAGTCGATCCAACCCTCCCAGTCAGAAGCTGGTCGAGGTCTGGTGCAGATCCGAGCCTTGCTTCGGGCGGCGGGAGAGCAGAATATAGTTGTATCTCAGTCGCGGGATAGGATCCATAGCAGATCCGTGATGGCAGACACAGTTCAGTCGGCCCATACCCAAGATCGCCTCCGAGGCGTGAGGGACGTGGGGATCGACGAGATCAGTACAGAAACTGAGAGCAGTATGATCGCCGCCGAGTCAATCATGATGATTGCCGTCGAGTGCCCACGCCTCCACCGAGGAGCGGGTCGTACGCGCCTCGGCAGCATGAAGACAGACGTCCTCACAGTGTTGGGCGAGGTATTCCAGTCGACCCCAGGGAGCCAGGCTTTGATGCGAGATCTATTCTTGTGTAGGGCTTGGTCGACAGAAACAGAGCTCACCGGGAGGGCCATGATGGAGGTCCACAAACCAGCAACAGGGTGCATGTCTCTGGAGCTATCAGAGCTGCGGTGATTCCCCCAACATCAGGTTGGCGTCTGGAGTTAGTAAGTTCACCGGGGAGTCCAAGCCTGACACTTGGCTTGAAGACTACCGAGTGGCTGTCCAGATTGGTGGTGGTAATGATGAAGTGGCCATGAAACACCTTCCTCTAATGTTAGAGGGCTCGGCTAGAGCGTGGCTGAATCAGTTAGCACCTGGCAGCATCTATACTAGGGAAAATCTCGCCCGAGTGTTTGTCAGAACATTCGAGGGCACGTGCAAACGGCGAGCAGGTTTGACAGAGTTGCACTGTTGTGTTCAGAAACCGAATGAAACTTTTAGGGATTATATCCAGAGATGGATCACCCTACACCACACAGTAGAAGATGTGTTAGATCATCAGGAATTTGTGCCTTTAAGGAAGGCGTCAGGTATCGAGAGTTGAATATGAAATTCGGCCGGACAGGGAATATGACTCTGGCTCGGATGATGGAAATTGCCACCAAGTATGCCAATGGTGAAGAAGAAGAGCGGCTCCGGAGCGGCAAGCACAAAGCAGTCGCCCATGAAGCCGGAGGAGGAAACTCTGGTCAAAAACAGAAGCGCAAGGCTGAGCCATCTCCTCCGTGTGAAGCCTTGGCTGTGGTTCAAGGAAAGTTCAAGGGGAAGCCCAAAGGGCCGTGGAACCCCAAGAAAGTAAAAGATCAAGATGGAAATGACGTGTTGGGTCTGCCGTGCCATATCCACACCAAAAAGATGAAGAAGGTAATTTCATTTACCCAAAACACACCACTCGGCAGTGTCGTCTTCTAATCCAGCAGTTCTGAGAGAAACAGCCCAAGGAAAAAGAGGAGGAGACAGACAAGGCTGAGGATGAGGAAGAGGATGACGATGGTTATCCCCACATGAATTCCACTCTGATGATTTTTGCTGATGTCGAGAGCAAAACTCGATTGAAAGTTAGCAATAGGGAAGTGAACATGGTCGCTCCGGCAACACCCAGTTACTTGAAGTGGTCACAGACTGCCATTACTTTCGACCAGTCTGATCATCCAGTGCACATCGCCACCCCTGGGAGGCAAGCACTGGTGGTCGACCCGGTGGTCGAAGGCACTCGACTGACAAAGGTCCTGATGGACGGTGGCAGTGGTCTGAACATACTGTATGCAGAAACGTTGAAAGGAATGGGCATTCCGATGTCCAGGCTCAGTGAAAGCCATATGAGTTTCCATGGGGTCATTCTAGGCAAGAAGGCCGCATCCCTCGGTCAGATTGCACTCGACATGGTTTTAGGTGATTCCAAAAATTACCGCAAAGAAAATTTGACGTTTGAAGTTGTGGATTTCCAGAGTGCTTATCATGCAATTCTAGGTAGGCCAGCTTATGCACGATTTATGGCTCGACCATGTTACATGTACCTCAAACTGAAGATGCCAGGTCCCAGAGGAGTGATTACTATCTCTGGTAATCGGAAGAAGGCAGAAGAGTGCTTCTAGAAGGGCTCAAAGATCGCCGATGCCCAGATGGCCGTAGTAGAATTGCAAGAATACCAGAAAAATGCAGATCCGAGTGACTTGCTGCGAGCCAAGAAGCCAGCCACAGATTCAGCATTCCAGTCGTCTGGTGAAACAAAGTCGATTCATATTCACCCGACAGATCCCAGTGCTGCTCCGACTCACATTTCAACCTCACTCGACTCCAAATAAGAAGAAGCGCTCATCCAGTTCCTCCGTGAGAACTGGGACATCTTTGCATGGAAACCTTCTAACATGCCGGGTGTTCCCAGGGAACTGGCTGAGCATCGTATGCGAGTCGACCCGAAGGTGAAACCAGTCAAAGAACATCTTCGATGGTCCGCCGTCCAGAAAAGAAAGGCAATCGGGGAAGAGGTGGCTCGGCTTTTGGCAGCTGAGTTTATCCGAGAGATTTACCACTCCGAGTGGTTAGCCAATGTTGTCATGGTCCCAAAGAAAGACGACTCACTTCGCATGTGCATCGATTTCAAGCATATCAATCGGGCCTGCCCGAAAGATCACTTTCCTGTCCCTCGCATCGACCAGATAGTCGACTCGACTGCAGGGTGCGAGAGTTTGTATTTTTTGGAAGCCTACTTCGGGTACCACCAGATCCGTCTGTATGGACCCGACGAAATAAAGACAGTGTTTACAACCCCGTTTGGGTGCTTCTGTTATGTCACAATGCCATTCGGTTTGAAAAACGCCAGAGCCACATTCATGCGGATGATTCAGAAGTGCTTGCTCACTCAGATCAGTCGGAATGTGGAAGCATACATGGATGACATTGTGGTCAAGTCATGTAAAGGTTCCGACCTACTGACTGACCTTGCTGAAACCTTTGCCAACCTCAGAAGGTATGATATCAAGCTCAATCCATCAAAGTGCACGTTTGGAGTTCCAAGCGGAAAGTTACTCGGTTTTCTTGTTTCCAAACAAGGAATCGATGCTAACCCAGAGAAAGTAGGCGCTATACTCTGAATGAAGCGCCCTGTGCGTGTGCATGATGTCTAGAAGCTTACTGGTTGCTTGGCCTCCCTAAGTCGATTCATTTCTCGCCTTGTTGAAAAGGCGCTGCCACTTTACCGACTGATGAAGAAATCAGACAAGTTCGAGTGGACCCCAGAACCTGATGCAACGTTTGTAGAGCTAAAAGCCCTGCTTTCCACCTAGCCGGTGCTTGCTGCTCCAATCAGCAAAGAGCCTCTACTGCTTTATATAGCAGCCACTGGACAAGTCGTCAGTATAGTACTTACGGTCGAGCGGGAAGAAGAAGGAAAAGCTTATAAGGTTTAACGCCCAGTTTATTATATTTCCGAAGTCCCGACCCCGTCAAAGCAGAGATATCCTCATTATCAGAAGCTTGTCTATGGGATTTACATGACCACGAAGAAGGTTGCACACTATTTCTCAGATCACTCTGTTACAGTCGTCAGCGACGCTCCATTGTCAGATATTCTGCACAACAGAGATGCAACTGGTCAAGTGGCCAAATGGGCAATTGAACTCCTTCCCCTGGATATCAAGTTTCAGGCAAAGAAAGCTATCAAGCCCCAAGCAATAGCAGATTTCCTCACCAAGTGGATCGAACAGCAACTGCCGACTCAAGTTCACTCTGAACACTGGACCATGTTCTTTGACGGATCCAAGGTGCAGAACGGTTCTGGTGCTGGAGTAGTTCTGGTATCCCACCGAGGAGACAGGCTCAGATATGTCCTCCAGATTCACTTTGATTACTCCAACAATGAAGCAGAATATGAAGCACTCCCATATGGGTTGCGCATGGCCGTTTCACTCGGCGTCTATCGCCTCATGGTCTATGGAGACTCAGATTTGGTAGTTAATCAAGTGATGAAGGAGTGGGACGTCAGAATCCCAGCCATGATTGGTTACTGCAACACAGTGAGAAAGCTCGAGAAGAAGTTTGAGGGATTAGAACTCCACCACATACCCTGACTGAAAAATCAAGCAGCCGACGATTTGGCAAAGATAGGTTCCAAGAGGGAAGCCATTCCCAGCAATGTATTTTTGGAGCATATCCACTCGCCCATAGTTCAGGAAGATCCTTTTACTGAAGAGCCCCCGCAACCTAAGAGCGCCATAGATCCGACTGAAGTCGAGGTCCCAGCCGTGGTCGACCTGATCATGGAGGTTATGGCCATTACTCCCGACTGGACGGTGCCCTACATTGCGTACGTCCTCAGGAAAGAACTCCCAAAGGATGAAGAAGAGGCTCGACAGATCGTCTGTCGATCCAAGGCCTTTACTATGATAAGAGGGCAGCTGTTCTGGGAAAGCGTGACTAGAGTCGGTCAGAAATGCATAACACCAGAAGAAGGTCGAATGATCCTCAATGACATCCACCCGGGGACCTGTGGTCATCATGCGTCCTCCCGGGCCATCGTGGCTAAAGCATATCGAGCTGGATTCTATTGGCCACGAGCAAATGAAATGGCGAAAGATATAGTCGACAGATGTGAAGGCTGCCAGTTTTACTCCGACATGTCCCACAAGCTAGCGTCTGCTCTGAAGACCATCCCCCTCATCTGGCCCTTTGCTGTTTGGGGACTGGATATGGTTGGACCACTGAGAACTAGCAGGAGCGGCTTCACTCATGTGCTCATTGCAGTCGACAAGTTTACCAAATGGATCCAAGCTAAACCTATCAAGAACCTTGATGCTAGCACCCGCTGTCAGTTTTATCAGAGAATTGACGTTTAGATATGGAGTCCCACACAGCATCATCATGGATAACGGGTCGAACTTTGACTCCAATGAATTCAGAGCTTTCTGCACCTCTCAGGGCACTCGAGTCGACTATGCTTCGGTCGCTCACCCGCAGTCAAACGGACAAGCAGAAAGAGCCAATGGCCTAACTCTCAAAGGATTGAAACCCTGACTGATGCGTGATCTCAAACACGCAGCAGGCGCTTGGGTTGATGAACTTCCGTCAGTTCTGTGGGGCTTGAGGACAACTCCTAATCGGTCAACCGGACAAACTCCTTTCTTTTTGGTTTACGGAGCCGAAGAAGTTTTGCCAATTCACCTGCTCCACAATGCACCCCGAGTCGAGCTCTTCTCCGAAGAGGAAGCAGAGCAGGCCCGACAAGATTCAGTCGATCTCTTGGAGGAGGAAAGAGAGATGGCCTTGATCCGGTCGACCAACTACCAGCAAGACTTGCATCGATTCCACGCCAAAAATGTGAGGGGTCGAGCCTTTCAAGAAGGAGACCTAGTTCTTCGAGTGGATCAACAAAAACCACACAAGCTTGCCTCGACTTGGGAGGGCCCCTTCATCATCAACAAAGTTCTCCACAACGGAGCATACCATCTTTACAGTATTGAGCATCAGAAAGACGAGCCACGGGCTTGGAACGCGGAGCTGCTCCGCCCCTTTTATACTTAAGCACTGTTCGAATAAAATGTAATGAGAAACACCTTTTGTAATTTGTTTATCAAAGACAAGAGCTTACGGTTCTCTCATTCGATTGTGTTGTTCTTATTTACTTCTGAAATCCCCCAGTGGGTGGGCTTAGTCGGGAATCCGTTTCGCCTAAGTTCCAAAAACTCCTACCGAGTGGAGAGCAATCCTCCCACCCGGGGGCTTAGCTGCAGTCGAGCACTCACCTAAGTTCTCTCACTAGGAGACTTAGCTGCAGTCCAGTACTCGCCTAAGTTTGAAAAAATCCTACCGAGTGGAGAGCAATCCTCCCACTTGGGGGCTTAGCTGCAGTCCAACACTCGCCTAAGTTCTCTCACTAGGAGGCTTAGCTGGAGTCCGGTACTAGCCTAAGTTTGAAAAAATCCTACCGAGTGGAGAGCAATCCTCCCACTCGGGGGCTTAGCTGCAGTCCAACACTCGCCTAAGTTCTCTCACTAGGAGGCTTAGCTGCAGTCCGGTACTAGCCTATGTTTGAAAAAATCCTACCGAGTGGAGAGCAAACCTCCCACTCGGGGGCTTACCTACAGTCCAGCACTCGCCTAAGTTGTCCCACTAGGAGACTTAG
>NC_041384.1:750774019-750782401 GCF_002162155.2 Triticum dicoccoides
CCATAAGGATGACGAGGTGCAGGTCGACTGCAACCTTCTCCTTCGGAGCTGCGGCACAAGTACAACGTCCGGTCCATCCCTACCCGCAAGGACGACGAGGTGCAGGTCGACTGCAACCCTCTCCTTCGGAGCTGCGGCACAAATACAACGTCCGGTCCATCCCTGTCCGCAAGGACAACGAGGTGCAGGTCGACTGCAACCTTCTCCTTCGGAGCTGCTGCGTCTCCAGCGCAAAGACTATTCCAAGCACACATTCGGATATAAACCAAATTCAGATAAATCCTAAAGATTCCGAGCTGCAAATCAAAAGTACTCGGGCATCAAGCCCGAAGGAGTTCAGCGGTTACAGCAATCACTTGGCATTCTGAGGCAAATTTAAAGTGTATTCAGGTATCATGAGTCTGTTCACTCGGCCGGAGGAGGGCCGGCAGGCTCCACGAATGAGTCCAGGTCGATCCCATCAGCAATCTGAGTGGCGGCAGCGATGAAAGTCTCCATGAAGGACTGGAAGTCGTGCTTTTTGGTGTTAGAGGCTTTGATCGCAGCCAGCTTATCTTCACGAGCCTCCTTGCAATGGACTCGCACCAAGGACATCGCAACGTCAGCACCGCTCCGGGCAGAGGATTTCTTCCATTCTTGCACTCGGTCAGGGATCTCGTTCAGTCGAGTCATCAGGGATTCTAGGTCATTCTGAAGCGTCGCCCCCGGCCAAAGCGATCAGTCGATTCGAGAGACAACCTCCCTCAGGCGTGCGAGGTAGCTTGTGGCGCTGGCGATACGGGACTCCAGTCGGAGCATGTTCATCGTAGTTTCGTCATAGACTGGGGAAGCGATAGGGTCCAGACTCGTCTCGACCCTTCCAGTTTCTTCGTCGAAGTCTTGGAAGAGTTCTGCAGGCAAAAGTTAGTCAATTAACCGAGAAAGATCCGATCGCAAGCATCAACACACTCGGATTAAAGGAAATACCTTCTAATGCGAGATAAAGCTTCTTGGCGACAGTCCTCAGATAAGCTTCTATGTCATTCCTCTTGCGGATTGCAGACTCCAACTTTTCATTCAGGACGACCTTGTCCTTCTTCAGACTGGTCACTTCGCGGTTAGCTTCATTAAGACAAGATTTCAGTTTGTTCACCTCTCCTTCAAGCGTTCCGATTGAAGCAAGCTTCTTATCTGGGAGAGCGGTTTTGTCTTGGGCTGCTTTCTGCGCGACGGCGAGGTCCGAGTCTTTCTTCTCCAGAGCCAACTTCATTTTCTCTGCAAAAGAAGCAATCAAGTCAAAGAAGAGATCAAAGAGATATATTGAGAGTCAGTCGACAATCAGTTACCTTCCATACCAGCGGCCTCGTCTTGAGCTTTTTTCAGATTTTCCTGAGCCAATTCCAAGTCTAAGTTGAGTTCCCTCTGCTTCTCCTCGAGTTCAGCAAACTTGGAAATAAGAGTGCAAGACTTCTGCAGAAGGCAAAAGATAGATCAATCGATAGGATCAAAGGTGGTTCACTTCCAAGTGAATAAAACCTAAAGAAGTCCATTTAGACCCCAGCCGACTGCACACAGTCGACTGCGGTCTCAGGGGCTACACCCAGCGGGTGCACTTGGCGTGCCCCCGTTGACTAAGACTCAACTCATCCAGTTCGCCCGGACCAGGTAAAAAAAGGGGGCATCAAGCTGTTAAGACCCCAGTCGACTACCAGCAGTCGACCGCGGTCTCGGGGACTACACCAAGTGGGTGCACTTGGCGTGCCCCCACCGGTTCGGATCTTACTCGACCGGCCCGCTGGAGTCGAGTGTAAGGAGTAGAAAGAAAAGAACGGAGAACTCAGACCCCAGTCGACTGCCAGCAGTCGACCGTGGTCTCGGGGCCTACACCCAATGGGTGCACTTAGCGTTCCCCCACCGGTTCTGATCCCACTCGCCAGACCGAGTGGAAGAGCGAAACTACTAAAAACAACAAAACACCCAGTGGGTGCTCTAATTCGACGCAAACAACAGGAGATTGTGCAGAAGAAGATTTTTCGAGAACAAAAATAGTCGAAAAGTTTACTCACCTGGACATTGGCCCGAAGGACGGCACTGGCGTTGTAGGTGGCCTGGCTGTTCTCGTGCACCGTCTTCACCCGCTCCATCATCATGTCAGCCTATCAAATTGCTTCCGCTACCACTTCCGACTGGTTGTCCGGGACGGGGTAGCTGGTGAAAAAGTGTGCAGACGACCCAGGTGCGGTGGCTTGGAGCTCTGTGGCGTGGAGTTGTACAGTTGAAGGAACGACAGGTGCAGTCGACGATGCGGGAGGCCCACTCGACAAAGGTGCAGCAAACGTCACAGAGGCCCTGCCCGCGTCTTCAGCTTGACGGACGGGAGGTGTTGGAGTTGTTTCTTGCCGAGCCACCCTGCCAGCTGCTACCTTCTTGCTCTTCCTGGGCTTAGGAGCCACATCTTCATCGTCATCTCGAAGATCAATGATGTTGGGTGGAGCTGCAAGGCAGATCATTCGACCCCAAGTTAACCACACGAACGCAGTCGACCAAAGAATCTAGAACAAGATCACAAGAGTTTATACCTGGGTTGGAGGTTACAGCATCTTCCATTTCCTCGTCTCGGTACTGGAAAGAAGAGGTTCCTGACGTAGCAGCACTGCAAAGACCGGTATTCACTCGGTTACGTCTGGTTAATCGAGTCGACGAAAAATACAAGTCAGATGGTTACTTTGATCCTGGGCAAAGCTTTTGGCAGTTTGGAAGAGGTGGCTTTCGGCGCTTTCAGCGCTGGAGCCGGCGCAACTTTGGACTGCTTTGGAGCCTTTTCAGCCGGCGTTGGGGAAGACGTCCTAGGATGCTTTGAAGTCTGACCAGTCGGCGCGGCCACTAAGTCCGGAGCACTCGCCGGGTCGTGGGGTTGTTTGGATCTCCTCTCCCTGCGAGGAGGCGAGTCGACTTCTTCGTCACCAGTCGATTCGTCGCTCTCCTCGTCTTCTTCGGCCTCCGAATGCTCCTCGCCGCTCTCGCCACTGCTCCCTTCTTCCTCAGCCTCTCCATCCTGCACGCCGTTGGGCATTGAGTACATGTCGATGAGGGCCTGAAAGGACAATGATCAAAGGAAATTCAATCGACCATAAACAAGATGTCACTCGGTGAATTGAAAAGATACTCGATAAGACAGAATTATACCTGCTTCGGCTGGTGCGAGTTGTCGAATGGAATCACCCTCCTAGACCCCCAAGGGTTGTCTTTGTTGCAGGTGATCCCCATCAACCACTTCTCCAAGGTGTCCTCACTGACGTCCTCCGGGTGGATCTGAGTGGAATCCTCGAGCCCAGAATACATCCACATCGGATGATCGCGCGCCTGAAGAGGTTGGATGCGTCGACCGAGAAAGACCTCCAGCAGGTCCATCCCGGTCACCCCATCGCGGACAAGCTGGACGACCCACTCGACCAGCACCTTGACATGCACCTTCTCTTCTGGAACTACCTTTAGAGGGGCGGGCTTCTCCACTCGAGCCGAAGAAAAAGGAGGAAGTCCAGTCGACTAGCCGGGGGTCAGCTGATCCTTGCAGTAGAACCAAGTCGACTGCCAGCCCCGGACCGAGTCAGGAAGAATCATGGCTGGGAAAGTACTCTTGCTCCTCATATTGATCCCCAGACCCCCGCACATCTGGATCACTTGTGTCCTCTCATCACTCGACTTGGCCTTTTTGACCGACTGGGATCGGCAGGTGAAGATGTGTTTGAAAAGGTCCCAGTGCGGTCGACAACCCAAGAAGTTTTCGCACATCGACAAAAAAGCGGCCAGATATACTATAGTGTTTGGGGTGAAATGGTGGAGTTGAGCCCCAAAGAAGTTCAAAAAACCCCGGAAGAAAGGATGGGGGGGCCAGTGAGAATCCACGATCTACGTGAGTGGCGAGGCGAACACACTCACCATCCCTCGGCTGCGGCTCGGTTTCATCCCCCGGGAGCCGTGCTGACTTGTGGGGGATCAGTCCCCCCTCCACCAGGTCGTCAAGGTCGTCCTGCGTGATTGTCGAGCGGATCCAGTCACCCTGGATCCAGCCCGACGGCAGGCCGGATCTCGATGAGGATCCGCCCCGACTGGTCCGCTTGCTCTTCGCCTTCGCTATCGCCTTCTTCGCACGTTCCAGTGCCACCGTCCTCTCCTTCCCCATGGCGGCGGGTCGAGCTCAAGTAAAGGTTCCGCGATGAGGGCGGAAGCGAGCGTGGTGGAGAGATTGAGAGAAGAAGAGAGAATGGGAGCGCACGGGGCAGAGGCCTGGTCCGAGGCCGTTTATAAGGTCGTCATCCGAGTGACTGACGGGTGGACCCAGGCAATCTAAACAAATCCCGCAACAGTCGCGCGTGCAATACGTGGCGAAAAAGGTGGCGTGGGGATCGAGGAGACTTGCCTAATCCGTCCCGATAACCTCATTTCCGTCCATCTGGCGCGCTTCCCAAAATTCGAATCCCGCAAGATCCGCGGAGAGCAGAACAACCTGTCAGACTGAAGACAAACATCCTCTGCATCATCATTCGGAATTCTACCGTGAAAATTCACTCGACAAAAACCAAGAATGGAGTCGACGTCGTCTCCTCAACTCATTGTTCCAGAACAGGATATACTCGTAACACAAAGAATGGGTCGGAAGTGTTCCAAAATCCTTCCCCATTCAAACCCTAATCCATTTGGGGGCTAATGATGAAGCTATGTACCTAGGGTAGGGTCATGGACCTGTCCGACATACCCTCCCCAAGGACATCTCTGCAAAGAATCAAAAGCAGTCGAAGATAAACCATCGTCCACTCGACCATGAAGATGCGCTCACTCGACCACCTTGAAGACACTCGACCACCAGAAGATGAGAAACTCTCCACTCTGCAACGGTCAAGACTTAAACCATAGCTTTATGGGCATTTATAGCAGTTTACTAAAGGCGTAGGTTACCAGTAACACCCCTCCTTTATGAACATTGAACCCCGTGTAACGGAGGGGAGCTAGGGTCCTAGCGCACTCTATATAAGCCACCCTCCTCCTCTGGGACAAGGGTTTGCACTTTTGTAAACACACACTCATATAATCTAGTCGACCGCCTCAGGGCACCGAGACGTAGGGCTGTTACTTCCTCCGAGAAGGGCCTGAACTCGTAAAACTAGTGCGTAGAACTCCTTCATAGCTAGGATCTTGCCTCCTCATACTTTACCCCCCCCCCATTCTACTGTCAGTCTTAGATCCACGACAGGAACTACGGCGTCTCCTTCTCTCGTGTTGTCCTCTTGTTTTTCTTGTTCAATGTCTATGTGAGTGCTTTCGCTCTCTTCCTCTTCCTGTTTAATAAAAATTGAAATTGTAGATTGAACTTCAGTTGTGTCTGAGCTTTGTAACCTCACCTCTTCAGATGTTGTTGTTTGAAGTTATGTGTGTTTTCGAGTTTCCTTTGGTTGTGCTTCTTCTCGATCTTCGAGATCAACGTACTCGTTTGTTTCCTGCATTTGTTCAAAGAAAAGGGTGAGACATCCCTTATAATCCTTGTATTGCGGTGACGGGGTGTATTAGGTAGTTCATACATCATAAATGTTTTGAGAAGGGGTTGTTGTTGTTGAATTTTTACCTTCGTGTTGATGACTGGGTTATTCGTGCCTGCATCAACTGTTTCTTTGTCACGTATAATAGTCTCTAGTTTCTCATCAGTTGGGATGTCTTGGGCTTTCTCCTTTGTACTCGTGATGGTGATCTGCAATGTTCTGGCATTGGAAATCTCTTGTACACAAACTTCCTGTTCTGCGACGCGTTCATCTGTTTGAGGTTCACCATGGGGTTCAATTTCAACACAGGTTGTCTCTTGGTATTGAAGTGCTTATGATACCTGGAGATCAAACAATATGGGTTTGCGGTTCACTTTCTTTCCTGCCATTATGAGTTTCTGGTGTGGGTTGTAGTGGGTTGTGGAAATTTACCTCCTCTTCATTGTTTTTCTTCTTCTTTGTCGTTTGTTATGCTAACGGTTGATTGTGGGCCAGCCTCTTGCATTTGGTTGGCGGGACTACTGACTTGATTGTTCTCCAGCTGAGCCTATATTTTGTTGGAGGTTTGTCTGTTAACTTATAACTCTATCTAGTTTCCCAAGGAAAAATGGATGTTCATATTGACCTCTTCACTGGTTCTGTCGTCGATCGTATCTTGTGCTTGTGTTGGGGTAGTTGTTGTTGTAGCATTGTCTGTTGTGAGGTTTCTTTGTTTGTTGTGTTCATTCTTGTTTTGGGGGTTGTTGACATCATCTTGCTATTGGAGTTCATCTTGGCCTGGCGTCCTATTGGTATGTTCCTGAAAGCATTGAGATGGTTCTTTTCAGTTGAGGTATGAAAATAGTGGTTTGCTTTAAGGGGCGGATCGCACCATGGATTACTATTTATTTACCTATTTTGCCGCTTTATATTTTCTTGTCAATGCCAATGTCCCTTGATTTTGTTCTTCTCTTCCTCTATGCGTCTTCTTCTTCTTTCTTTCTTTTTCTCCTTTCTCCTGGTTTTGTTGTGGCTATGATTTCATTCATGCGGTTGCCATCGACTAGTCTACTTGTGGCTGCTGGAACTGCTTGCTCTAGTGTTTGCAGGGTCGCCTTGTCTGTCAGGTACCTTGTGCAAACTATATCCTGAAATTCTTTGAGTTGTCCGACAGCTTCCATTAGGAACATTGTTTGTTGCACGACTGAGTTCTTGTCTTTTTCATCCAATCTCTCCTCTTTTTCCCCGCATTGGTGTTCAGCCCTCGTGGTTACTCCGGGTAACCGTTCTGCTTCATGGAGCACTTTTTCCAACAATTTCTTTATCCTTTGGAATCTTTCTTCTGGTCATGTGCTGATGCTTGTGTTTGGTTCCCTGCTTTCACTAGTACCGACACATGGTTCGCGCCGACACTTGGGTGGAGGTGGTAGCAGTTTGGTCGTGTGCTGGTGTTAGCAATACTAGGAAAAGGCTAATTAGTGGCGCACCTGTTTTTGCCATTAATGGCGCACTACAGGTGCGCCACTATTATCACGCCACTAGTAACAAATACTAATGGCGCACCTATAGTGCGCCATTAGTATGTGTAGAAGTGTGACATTACTATCTGACTTAGTAATGGCGCACCACATAAAAGTGCGCCATTACTAACTTTTTTTGTTTTTTTTGTTTTTTTCTTATTCTTGGGTGACTATGGCTTAATCTTGGGTCAATATGCTTAATATCAAGTCAAATCGCACTAAGTGGTCAAACTTCCAGGAAGGTCACACATCCTCACACTACTCCAGCCTGAGCACGCTTAACTTTGTAGTTCTATCCAACTCCAGCACCACCTCACTTAACAGGCACTATTTGATATATCTATCATATCAATCTTATTAAACCTTGTTGATGTCTAGGACTTTGTTCATATTCATGAGTGTGATGAAATTTTGAAAAAATATTTCAAACTTCCCGGTCATATTACGTATCATATTTTGAAAAACATTTCCAAAAAAAATTCGAAACCAATTTTTTTCTGTTACTAGTGGCGCACCTAGCAAATGGTGTATAACGCCCTCGATGCGGCTATATATCCCTTATGCCGAAGCACGACTTAGAGGCATAACCGCATTGAAAGCAATGTCACAAGTAAGGTAATCTTCACAACAACCCATGTAATAAAAAAGGGAAAACATACATAGTTGGCTTACAATCTCCACGTCACACAAATATCATAAAAAGTCATTACATTCATCCAATTACGCTCAAGGTCCGACTACGGAACCAAAATAAAGATAAACCACAAATGCAACAATGCCCCGATCGCCCCCAACTGGGCACCGGCCCTGCCCCAGGTGAGCTCTCCTCCTCTTTTTTTCCTTTTTTTCTGTTTTTTTAGTTTTAGGTTTATGTTTAGTTTAGATTTAGTTTTAGTTTTAGTTTTAGGTTTAGGTTTAGTTTTAGTTTAGTATTAGGTTTAGATTTAGTTTTTTCCTTTTTTCTGTTTTTTTAGTTTTAGGTTTATGTTTAGTTTAGATTTAGTTTTAGTTCGAGTTTTAGTTTTAGATTTAGGTTTAGGTTTCGGTTTAGTTTAGTTTTAGGAAAGAAGAAGAAGAAGAAAAAAAGAGGAGAGGAGGAGAAGAAGATGAGGAAAAAGGAAAGGAAGAAGAAGAAGAGGAGGAGAAGAAAAAAGAAGAAGAGGAAGAAGAAGAAGAAAAAAGAGGAGATGAGGAGAAGAAGAAGAAGAGGAAAAAGGAAAGGAGGAACAAGAAGAAGAAGAAGAAGAAGAAGAAGGAAAAAGGGAAAAAAAGGAAGAAAGGGAAGAAGAGGAAGAAGAAGAAAAGGAAAATAGAGGAAAAAAACCGACCCGACCCGGCACCTCGACACGACACCCCGACCCCGACCCCGA
>NC_041384.1:750782605-750784544 GCF_002162155.2 Triticum dicoccoides
AACAGCACCCCGACCCCGACACGGCACCCTGACACCGACACGACACCCTGACCCCTCGACCCCGAAACAGCACCCCGACGCCGACACGGCACCCCGACACCGACACGACACCTCGACCCCCGACACCTCCCGAAATGGTGTTCTTTGGCCTTCCAAAGGCCGACGGGGTCATATATTTGTGAATTATTAGTTAGGTCATATATTTTTTGATTTTGTTATGAAAAACATCATATATAATTGTGTTGATCGGGTAGTTTTAAATGTGAAATTGTTTCATCACTCTGAGGTTTGGTGTTCGACGACCTCGCCGTGCGTTTGATGAGCTCTGCCCCTTCGTTCGTGGGTGAGCACAAATGACATGTCCTCCTCCACCATTAATTATTTGATCTATTCCGATGAAACTTGATAGCTAGCTATATATGTGTCTTGAATCATCAGTATGCGTAACTAATATGTGTCTCCCGTTCGAAAGCGTCATAGTTATAAATATGCATGCATTTGCATATTTATAACCTTGATTCTTTCGAGTTGCCAACACTATCCATGGACAGCCCGAGTATGTGTATATTGGGTTTGTTTTCCCATATGGTTTGCTCCGGATCCGACGCATAAATTTTGTCAGTGCCTCCCCTATTGTTCTCCGGGTACACATCCTCTCTGTTTATTGCAGAGACGTGTATCAGGAGAACAGCGGGGAGGTGCTGCTGAAATTTTGCGTCGGATCCGAAGCATAGCATGGGAAAATGAACCCAATCTACACATACACGGGTGGGATTAGGACCTATCATTACCTATTAGAGTGTAGGTTCCATGGACGTAATAAAATTAACAAAGTAGATCAACTGATGGATATATACATGGTGAATTACATATATAATTGTTGTGTGTCCAGTAGCTCTGAATGTCAAGATGAGTGATCGTGCGTGGATGTATACCGGTCACACTGGTCAGACCAAATGGAGCGCTGAATGGTTCACAAAAACCAAGGGGTTTATGCAAGCCGCATTTGCAAATGGCCGGAAGAAAACCTGGTGCCCCTGTTTCCGGTGCGGCAATTGGGAAAAGAGGACCGAGGCTGAAATGGGCAAACACCTGCAGAAGAGTGGTTTTACGCCCGATTATACGGTGTGGACATTTCATGGTGAGTCTGCCCAACGTGACCGAGCTGAGGTGGATCGTCGTCGCACCGACGAGCATGGTACCGGGATGGAAAACATGGTGCAAGACTATGATGATGCTCAGGATTCGGACAAGGAGATGGAGGAATCTGCAAAGGCCTTCAATGAAATGTTGGAGTCTTCAAAACGTCCGCTCCACGAGCACACTGAGCTTTGTCAGTTGGATGCCATCTCACAAGTAATGGCTCTGAAGGCTCAGTTCAACTTGGGCAGAGAATGCTATGACGCAATTATGACAGTATTTGGACGCTTTCTACCCAAAGGCCATGTAATGCCTTCAAACCTGTACCAGTCGGACAAAATCCTCCATGCACTAAAGATGCCCTATGAGAAGATACATGTCTGTGAGAAAGGTTGTGCCTTATTTAGGCTTGACTATGCGGACTTGAACTATTGTCGCATTTGCAAGTCTTCCAAGTATATTGTGGTAGACAACGGTATGGGTGAGAAGACACAGACCAAAATCCCCGTTAGTGTTCTTTGGTATATGCCAATCGTACCAAGACTTCAACGTCTTTTCTTGGTCGAAGAGACGGCCAGACAGATGACATGGCACAAAACAGGCAAAAGAACCGAACTAGATGCAGATGAGAATCTGATGATGGTACACACATCGGATGGTGTTGCGTGGAAAAAGTTTGATGAATTACATGCTGACAAAGCGACAGATCCGAGGCATCCTCGAGTCGGCATCAGCACGGATGGGTTCAGTGTGTTTGGTGTGACGGCAGCCCAACACAGTTGTTGGCCCGTATTTGTCT
>NC_041384.1:750784756-750808071 GCF_002162155.2 Triticum dicoccoides
AAGAAAGAAGATTTTCCTGACGTTGATAATTCTAGGGCCCAACTATCCAGGAAAAAATATGAATGTGTACATGCAGCCGCTTAAGGACGAATTGCAAGAAGCCTAGGATAATGGGTTCAAGACATACAACGCCTATAGCAAATGGAACTTCATAATGCATGTCTGGTACATGTACTCGACGCATGACTTGCCGACGTATGCGCTATTCGTTGGCTGGTGTGTGCATGGAAGGTTCCTGTGCCCCACATGCAAGGGAGCTCTTGAGTTTCGTTGGCTTCAGGCCGGTCGCAAGTTTTCTTGCTTCGACATGCATAGACAGTTCCTAGATCCTCGCCATAAGTTTAGGAAAGACAAGAAGAACTTCATCAGGGGTAGAGTTGTCAAAAATTCTGCACCACCTGCATTGATAGGCCAACAGACCCTGGATCAGATAAACGCTCTCGAGCCAGATCCACAACATCCAGGGTACTTCAAGGGGTATAATACTAAGCACGCGTGGACTCACAAAACATGCTTATGGGATCTGCCTTACTTCAAATACCTCCTTTGCCCACACAACATCGACGTGATGCACACTGAGAAGAATATCGCCGAGGCACTTTTTGGTACATTCTTCGGCATAGATGGGAAGTCAAAGGATAATACTAAGGCTAGAGTCGATCTAGAGGCGCTATGTGATAGGCCGTTACAAAACATGAAAGAACCGAAAGGAATGCAGAACTGGACGAAGCCAAAGGCATGGTTCAATCTTGGAAGGCCAACTATGAGGGAAATTATCTTGTGGGTGCAACAGCAGTTGATGTTCCCCGATGGGTATGCAGCGAATCTAAAGAGGGGAGCGAATATTGATAAACTGAAGATATTTGGTCTCAAGAGTCATGATTGGCACATATGGATTGAGCGGGTAATGCCGGTGATGTTGGGTGGCTTCATCCCTAAGGATGAATGGCTAGTACTGGCAGAACTCGGCTATTTCTTCCGTGTTCTTTGTGCGAAAGAACTATCGCCTGGCGTGCTAGAAGAAATGGAAGAGTTGGCGCCGGAGTTGATCTGCAAGTTAGAGAAGATCTTTTCACCGGGCTTCTTTAATCCAATGCAGCATTTGATTTTGCATCTCCCGACCGAGGCAAGATTGGGGGGGGGGCCCGTGCAAAATCGTTGGTGCTACCCAACTGAGAGGATGCAGAAGACACTTCGAGAAAAATGTAAAAATAAACGTAGAATTGAAGCATCGATGGCTGAGGCATTCATCACAGAGGAGGCGGAAAACTTCTTAATAGCACACTACGAAGCCAAAAATCGTCATTTGCATAATCCGAAGCCTCGGTACATTGCTGACGACCCTAAAAAGGGTGGATCCAACCTCAGCCTATTCAAAGGGAATCTCGCACCAGCTAGTGTTTCACATCCAGTATCTTTGGATAACGAAGAATGGCGGACCATTTCGTTGTATATCTTCAACAACCTGATAGAAGTGCGGCCGTACATCGAGTAAGTTCTCGGTACATAGTTTCGCAACTTGTATTTCCATTGAACTGCTCTTATTCCTGGATATGTCATACAGTTGATACATCGCCATATTCTCATATGGAGCGGAGATCTAAAAGGATTCCGTCGAAGAGTATGAGCTTCTCGCAAAGCAAGGAGGCGGCTATCCCCGTTTCATCTCTTGGTTCAAACAAACTTTAATTTTTATTAGACAATTTTGTTTCATTCGCTAATTTGTGCGTAATGCAACAATCCTTTCATATTAAACTTGTAGGCTAATTCAGAGTCTATGGACGCCGAATTGAGACAAGTCGCTAATGGTTTTGACTATAAGGTTCGTTCATTTGACAAGTACGACATCAACGGGTATCGCTTTCGTACCTATGGCAAAGAGCTATCTATGGCCGACCGAAAGTAGACAAATTGTTGTGTATCTGCTATCGGCGAAGGAGGTACCGAGTATTATGGGAGAGTTGAAGCAATTTATGAACTTCTGTTCTATGGTGAAAACCCACCGAATGTCGTAGACTTCAAATGTTATTGGTTTCAGCCGAAGGAGACTAGAAGGACTCATGAACATATAGGGCTAGTTGAAATCAACCAAAGCACCCATTTCGATGTTCCTGATGTCTATATTACAGCTCAACAGGTGACCCAAGTATTCTATCTACCGTGGGCCTGCCAAACTAATCCAAATCTAAAAGGTTGGGATGTTGTTTTTGAAGTGCCGCCACGTGCTAGACTTTCTCCCCCAAAGGAAGAGGATTATGAACCTCACATTAACCCAGACACATATGAAGGAGAATTCTTCCAAGAGACACGTCTTTCCAAAAAGCATTTCAAGAACCGCTATACTTCACCCCAAAGCATTGAAGTAGACAGCGACAATGAATCCGACATCACCCCAGAGGAGGAATAAGAAGAGCCGGAACAAGAAGAGGTTACTGCTGCGGATGACCTGTCAATGCTTGACCGATTACGTCAAGGTGGCCTTGCACATGTTGATGCCAATGAACCCTATGAGCCCATCATTGATTATAGTGATGATGATGATTATGCATTTATTGATGATACTGATCGAGATTATTAGTAGTGTCAGGTATTCAATTTTTTTATGTTGTACTTGATGATGATACACTTAAGTGATATACATATTATTATTCATGTCGGTACTTTTTTTATGTTGTACTAATTTCGTTTATTCTTTGTCATGGCAGGTGTTGAAAGATGGTGGGCGCTGGTCGAGAGCGCGCCGAGGCCCCTTCTCCGCCGTCTTCCATTCCACACGCACCTCTCCGGCGAGCGTTGCTGGACAGTATGGCGACACCGCCGGGCCCTTCTTCGTCGACCGCGGTGCCCAGCAGGGGACGAGGTAAGAAGAAGAGAGGAGGTGGAGCACGTGGTCGCGGGAGAGGAGGTAGGGTGACTCTTACGGCGCCTTCCTCGCCGCCGCCCCCAGCTGCTTCACCCGAGCACGTGACTGCTAGGGTATACTCGTCTGAGTAGGAGGCTGCATGGACTCCGGTCCACGAGCCTCAGGTCCACGGGTCTTCGGCCCATGAGCCTCGGGTCGACGGGCCTTCGGCCCATGAGACTTGGGCCCACGAGACCCCGGAGGAGCACACGTCTGGATGGGGTAACTGTTCGGGTCATCCTGAGGAGCCGAGATAGAACGGAGAAACTTCTGGCGGAGGCGGCGGAGAGGCAGCGGGAGTCGGAGGATAGGACGACAAAGATGTCGGAGGAGGAGAGGGCACGGAATGACATGCAGGCAAGGGCCATGTACGAGCTCCTTGTGGTAAGTTTCTTCTGCAGATTACTTGCTAGTCTTAACATTTGAGTCTCGTTACTAACTAGTATGACTCTGTTGTGAAAACCAAATGTGCAGTCTGTGTGCGAGAAGTCCGGTCAGACCGCTCCGCCGATGCCAGTGATTTCTCCTGGGAGCACGGTGAGTTTAATTTGAATGGACATTACTTGCTAGTATTAACATTTGAGTGTCATAATGCTAATGAGACATTGGAAATGGTCTTTGGTGCATCTTAAGTCCAGAAACGGATCGCACGATCCTTCTCCATCTACCGGTGCAAGCCAGCCCGCTCCTACACCTCCGTTTTGCTTAACTTACTGTTTTGCTACTGTTTTGCTTAACAAATGCATAAATACCTATACTTAGCTTTATTTCCTCCAATATGCTTACCATTATGACCTAGAGTTAGCTTCTTTTCCTCCAAAATGACTTAATAAGCATATTGACCTCATAAACCATCCATTTTACCTAAGTTAGCTCTAAAACGATATGTACTTAGCTTACTTATGTCAAAAATTACATAATTAGCTTAGTTAGCTCATAAACAATCCATTTTACCTAAGTTAGCTCTAAAATGACTCATTTTACCTTAGTTAGCTTACAAGTGATCCAATTTATCCAAGTTAGCTCTAAAATGACCCATTTTACGTAGATTAGCTCCTAAATGATCCATTTTACCTACGTTAGCTTTAAAATGACCCATTTCACCTAGGATAGCTCCAAAATGACCCATTTCACCTAGGTTAGCTCCAAAATGACCCATTTCACATAAGTTAGCTAAAAAACGATCCATTTTACCTTAGTTAGCTCAAAAACGTGGCATTTCACCTTAGTTAGCTCATAAACGACCCATTTCAACTAAGTTAGCTCCAAAATGATCAATTTCACCTAGGTTAGCTCCAAAATGATCAATTTCACCTAGGTTAGCTCATAAACCACCCATTTCACCTAACTTAGCTCCAAAATGATCCATTTCACCTACGATAGCTCATAAACTACCCATTTCACCTAGGTTAGCTCATAAATGATACATTTCACCTAAGTTAGCTAATAAATGGCTTATATTTCTTCTTCAAGTCCTCTTCTTCTTCTTCTATTCTTTTTCTTCTAGTCTAATTCTTCTTCTAGTCTTGTTTTTCTAACTTTCTTATTTGTCATTTTGCAGGTTTCATTCACTTCACGGAAGCCAGCTTCCTATGATGGATTGCTTGTTTTTTCCTTTGATGCACTTCTTGTATTCTGCTCGCTTGCTATGATGAAACTAGATTGCTATGATGAAACTTTGCATATTGTAATATGTATGGATCGATGGAACTATGTGCAACCTACTATGTATGTATAGATGGATATTTATTATGTTGGATATATATGTGCTGGATATTTGTGTGATGGGCATATATGTGTTGTGATATATTTGCTGTGATAATTGTTGGATATAAGAAAAACAGACTAAAAAAGAGGCAGTGCAGGCTCTTTGCCATCTGTGGCAGACGGCAAAGACCCCTTTGCCATCGGTGGCAGACGGCAAAGGGGGCACGTGGCGCCCACTTGTGCTTCCTGAGGGATGGGCCATTTGGCAAATTTGCCTACCGTGGTGGACGGCAAAGCTAAGCTGATGGCAAAGACTTTGTCTTTGCTGTCCGCCGGGCAGACGGCAAAACACAGCGGGCGCTGACGTATTGCTGACATCAACCGGCGGACGGCAAAGAGGCGCTCAAATTTGCCGTCCGCTGGCGGACGACACAAGCCGCCGTTAGCCGCCTAACGGACTAACGTCCAGTATTTTGCCGTCCCTCCTCTTTTCCGTCCGCCGCTGTAGGCAAAGGGCTCTTTGCCGTCCGCCATAAAAAGCAGACGGCAAAGGACCTGTTTGCCGACCCTGTCTTTGCCGTCACTTGGAACTCCGGAAGAAAAGATAAAGCATCTCGAACCAAGAATGTGATATGATGAACCTCTGGAATAAGGAATTGAATTTACTCGATGAAACAAGAATAAGAATTACATTATGCTTATCCTTCACCAATTAAATTGATGACAAACAATGGATTTGGCACACTACTTATTCTCGTAGAAAGGATTAAGATAGATATGGCGCAACTTTAGAAAAGGCTTCAACAAACCACCGGTAGGCTTTGAAGCAAAGAACGAATTGATAAGATAAAGAAGGAAGAGAAATCTTGAATGAACCACCGGTAAGAATTGAAAATGAACGAAGAAAAGATAAAGAAACACCGGGAAGAATTACAAAATGAACGAAGATACTTGAGAGAATTTAGATACAAGTGAAACGAATAGATCACAAACTGATTAGAGAATATTTGAACGATGCACCGGTAAGATTTTGATAACGAGAGCTGAAAGCTGGAATGAATAATTATGAGATGATGGGCTCCAAAGAATCAAACTGAAAAGACTCCTGAATAGCTCCGGAAGGATGAAAAGAATATCTCACAATCGAAAACAAACATGAGAGGATGGCAACAAGCTAGAACCACGAATCTTTGAAAGAACGGATATGATTGCAGAGAAACTCTTCTTCGGTCTTCAAATGATGATAATGATGATAAGAAGCACCACCAAGAATTGTTGGGGCACTCCGGAATGAAGAATAGAAAAGGTTGATCCAATGATGAAAAGAATTTGAAAGATCTTGGAGAAAAGCATTTGACTGATGAAAAATTCATTCTTATGTCAAACTTGGAAATGAATTTGAGGATAGCTCCGGAAAAATTAGAAGAGTCAGGTAAGATCCTGGGAAAAGACCTATGGGTTAGGGCCCACTCAGAAGAAACACCGTTGAAATGATTTAAAAAGAGAGATTGCACCGATTGATTTAAAAGGCTTGAATGAGATAACATCCTCGAAAGATCTAGAATGAATGATAATAAACACTAGCATCTTCTGAGATATCTTCAGCACTCCGGAACAAATGAATAGCGAGAGGTGTATGATTAAGAATTGCACCGGCATGAGAAAGCATTGAAACGAGGAAAGGATATGATCAACAAAGCTTGACTTGAAACCACCGGAGATGAAAAGAATGAAGAATGACGAACTTGAAGCTCCATTAGAATATTCATGACAATCACCGGATAAGAACATTGACGGAAAAGGAATGGAGAGGCTTCCCATCAATAAAAGGATACTTGAATAAGAAATCTGAGTCCTTGAAGAAAAAGGGTGGGCCGGCGGGAAAACAAAGGCAACTTGGGACGGATGAAACAACAACATTGAGAAGGACTTAAGTAGATCTTGCGGATGTTGAAAAAGATTGGATCCACTAGTAGCGAAGCACACCGGTTGAAAAGGAATTAACATGACAATCTCGATGATCCAGAAGGATTTGTATTCACATAGAAATATGAGAACACCGCTTAGGAAAGGTACGGAATCAACATTTGACTTCGAAGCAACTCGAATACCACAACTGAAAAATAAAACAAAGGATTGGCTTGCAGAATAAGCCGGGAAAAACCTATGATAGAGATTTCGTCCGAAGTTTTTGTGGTGGGACCTACACGGGCTCGATTGTATAGCACCATCATGTACAAGGCAGTGCACATGACATACGAAGCGTCCCCGAGTCAGCATAGCCAAGGACTCTTTAAGACACAACGAGACCAATGTGAAACCAACCGTGGATAGGCGGACCACTAGACGTCGAACCCCAATTTCATATCATACATCTGTCGGAAAGATATCCTAGGAGCTACATGAATTCCCACCTATAAACTCCCGAAACTTTCTGGTTATGCAATCAGGTGTTGGGGATACAGGGGAAGCATAATATCTCACCCAAAGCTAGCAAATCCTACATCCAGTTGTATCCATCCTTCAACACATAACCAAGAAACCTTCGGAAATCATTTCCCTCAACCTTCAAAAAGCATCCGTTATACGAGTTATGGCAATACTCTCGAACTCCCGCCCTAGTACTAAGTGGCGTCGAGGTTATCTCACCAACAACTGCATAAAAGAGATTTTCGATGTCAGTGAAACTCAGGTATTCCAGAATTGCGACGATAAAATTGTGACGACAACACCTCGGAGCTCAACTCCCCGGGACACTTCCTCAACCCCTAAATGCCAGGAGGCACCAAGAACAATGTTCTCGTCACAAAACCATCGGAATGATTCCAAGATACCTACGTGATCCTAAAAGTTTTTTTAGTGAAATTTGAGAAGAGAAGAGTCAAAACTCTATGTCAGGAAGCCTCACCAGAGCAACGAAGGGACTGAGGAGTAAAAAGAATCCTAATCTCCGATATATATAATCCTAAATGACTCAAAACATTTTTCTTGACTCAACAACGCCAGCGATTCGATCAAGCAGGGGGCTCCTAAAGTCGGGGAAGGCTCTGATTACCAACTTATAGCACGACTTAGACGCATAACCGCATTGAAAGCAAGGTCGCAAGTGAGGTAATATTCACAACAACCCATGTAATAAATAAGGGAAAATATACATATTTGGCTTACACTTGCCACGTCACACAAATAGCATAAATAAGTCATTACATTCATCCAATTACACTCAAGGTCCGACTATGGAACCAAAATAAAGATAAACCCCAAATGCAACAATGCCCCGATCGCCCCCAACTGGGCACCACTACTGATCATCTGGGAAAGACATGTAGTACCGTCCTAAATCCTCATCGAACTCCCACTTGATCTCAGTTGAATCACCTGGAGCAGTCTCATCGGTCCCTGCATCTGGTTTTGGATGTAATCTGTGAGTCATGGGGACTCAACAATCTCACACCCTCACGATCAAGACTATTTAAGCTTATAGGAAGGGTAAAAGGTATGATGTGGAGCTGCAGCAAGCGACTAGCATATTTGGTGGCTAACATACGCAAATGAGAGCGAGAAGAGAAGGCAAAGGCACGGTCGATGAACTATGCTCAAGAAGTGATCCTAGAAAAACCTACGTTCATGCATAACTCAAGACCGTGTTCTCTTCCCGAACTCCGCCGAAAAGAAACCATCACGGCCACACACTCGGTTGATTCATTTTAATTAAGTTTAGGTTAAGGTTTTCTACAACCGAACATTAACAAATTCCCATCTGCCTATAACTACGAGCACGGCTTTCGAAAGTTCAAATCCCTATAGGGGAGTCCCAACTTAGCCCATCACAAGCTCTCACGGTCAACGAAGGATATTCCTTCTCCCAAGACAATCCGATCAGTCTCGGCATCCCGGTTACAAGACATCTCGATAATGGTAAAACAAGTCCAGCAAAGCCGCCCGATGTGCAGACAAATCCCGATAGGAGCTGCACATATCTCGTTCTCAGGGCACACCGGATGAACACTACGTACAACTAAAACCAACCCTCAAGTTTCCCCGAGGGAGCGCCGCAAGTGGCACTGTTTTGGACCAACACTTAGAGGAGCACTGGCCCCGGGGTTTAAATAAAGATGACCCTTGAGTCTGCAGAACACTAGGGAAAAGAGGCTAGGTGGCGAATGGTAAAACAAAGGTTGGGCCTTACTGGAGGAGTTTTATTCAAGGCAAACTGTCAAGGGTTTCCCATTATAACCCAACCGTGTAAGCAACGCAAAATCAAGGAACATAACACTGGTATGATGGAAACTAGGGTGGCAGGAGTGGAAGAAAACACCAGGCATAAGGCCGAGCCTTCCACCCTTCACGAAGTATATAGGTGCATTAATAATAGACAAGGCATAATAATGATATCCCAACAATGAACATGTTCCAACAAGGAACAAACTCCAATCTTCACCTGCAACTAGCAACGCTATAAGAGGGGCTGAGCAAAGCGGTAACATATCCAAACAACGGTTTGATAGGACAAGGTGGGTTAGAGGTTTGACATGGAAATATGGAGGCATGATAAGAAAGTGGTAGGTATCTTAGCATAGGCATAGCAAAAGAGCGAGCGTCTAGCAAGCAAAGATAGAAGTGATTTCGAGGGTATGGTCATCTTGCCTGCAAAGTTCTCCGCGTCAACTTGATCCTCGTAAACGTACTCAATGGGCTCCTCGATCATGTACTCGTCTCCCGGATCTACCCAAGCAAGAATAACGAGCAATGGGAAACACAATCAACCACGTGCAATGCTCAAACAACATGATGCAAACATGTCATGATATGCGGGGTGCGATATGCGATGCATATGCATGATTTGGAAAAGAATGATTAAACCTGGCCTCAACTTCGAAAACCAAGAGTGCCACTGGAAAGGTGAGTTGATTTCTGTCGAAATCGATATAAGGATCACCGGAATCGGATGCACGGATTGGAAATGGCAAGCAAAACAAATATGGCACCGATCTGCGATTAACAGCACGGGACCATCTAAATGCATCAAGAACAACATGCTACAACACTTTAAAATAACAACAAAATACATGGCAGGGATCCACTCAAGATGCTTGACAAAATTTGAACAGTTAGCTACGGCTAATTCACTCAATAGCATGTTCAAACAAGCATGGCAAAAGTGCAAAAGATATCAGGTTTCAGACTTTGTGAAATAAACAGCATGTCAGGAATTTAACATCAGGAAGCAATGTTTAGAGCACGATAACTACATGCTACAGGAACATATCATGGAAAAGCAAGGCATGGAATAAAGCTACTCAAGGCATACAACAAAAGTCCCTTACTGACCATAAGCCAAAAGGGATCAGAAAATACAATTGCAACCACGTGAACATAGCAATTATCGTTAACAGGTTCAGACTTAGTGAAAAACTGGAACATGGCAAAACAGATATCAAGTAGCCCTGGTAGAAAAAGGGCCTGTAGTCCCGGTTCGTAAGGGCCTTTTGTCCCTGTTCTGGAACCGGGACTAAAGGGTCGGTACTAATGCCCTGTCCCTTTAGTCCCAGTCCAATCCAGAACCGGGACAGATGGGCCTCCACATGGCCTGTGCGCGGAGCCCAGGCAGGAGACCCTTTGGTCCCGGTTGGTGGCACCAACTGGGACCAATAGGCATCCATGCGTCAGCATTTCTGTGGCTGGGGTTTTTTTTGAAAGGGGGGGGGGTTTGGGGGTTTTGGAGGGTTAATTTAGGTGTTTCATATATTGTCTTAGGTAGCTATAATTAATAGAGAGAAGTGTCCTCTCTTATGTCCGTGCTTGGTCGATGCTACCTACTATACATACGTATAGAGAGGACTAGACACGCTAGCTAGCTAGTAAGCAAACGAAGGAAACAGAAGATCGTCATGAACATATATGCATACAGAGAGAAGTGATATCGACCACCTCTCCTTCTCCGAGAGATTGGTCGAACAACAAGTTCTCGTATATCTATCCGACACTACCGGCTACATATATACAATAATTATCTCTTACAAATATAATCATACGGACACATGGTTCACATAGTATTCTCCGTCTTCAGCGATCACGTGGTCAAGAAAGAATGTCGCCAATTCCTCTTAAATTGCTCGCATGCGAGCTGGTGCTAGGAGTTCATCCCGCTTCCGAAACATTTAATTTGAAGAAGGGGGTCAATACATATATATATGAATGAATGAAACTCACACAGATGATGGTAATAAAATAAAATTGTGAATGTTTTATTTACGTACTTCATATTGTTCGTCAGAGTACCTGCCCCGCTCACAGGTCGTGTGGCGGATGGACTCGCAGACGTAGTATCCACAGAAATCATTCCCTTGTTCCTGCCACAACCACTTTACAAGAAATAGAGGTCAATCAAACTGATAAGCAAGAATGCTAAATGGTATTGATGAAACTAGCGCTTGAATCACTAGCTAGGAGATGCGCGGAACATGCTACTATAGTACTTACTTTCGGGTATCTAAATTCCAGCTCCTTCGGCAGTCCCGGAATTTTTCTGGTGAATTTTCTCCAAACCCTGCCGGACAAAGAAAACAATTACTTGATATCAGGAAATCAACAAAGTTGTTGATATGGTGGATAATGATCTATTTAACTTACTTCTAGAGGATTTCAGTCATGTCCGCATACTCCTGGGGATCTTTTCGTTTAGAGTCCAAGAGAGTTACTACTCCCCGCTCAAGCCTAATCTCTAGGAGAATATAGTGGTACCTGCGCATGCATGCATAACTCATCAATTACATTACTATAACCTAGACTAATATATAAGGGAAACCGAATATGCACAAGACAGTAACACTCACTTGAAGTTGTAAGGAAAGAGTATTATATCTTTGTTTTCATTTTTTTTGAATGATCGTAGCAAGTTGGCCTCAGTATCTTCAGGATGATGTTCAACCTCAGTTGCATCTATGAGATATGTGTTAATGAACCCAATATCATCGATTTGTCTTTTCTTCAATTCGGCGATCTTCAATCTGCATAATATAGTGAGGATAATTATAAATACATGCAATGAAAGAGATGAGCTATATAGAGAGACTTAATGACAGAAGTAGTAGTACTTACAGACAGTAGCAGGTGACCGTTGTTTTATCGAGGGCCAATTGATTGAAAAACTGATAGAACTCCTCAAATGGAATAGGCAACAGTTCAATTCCAACGAGGTCATGCTCCGGTTTAACTCTCGCATACAAATTACTCCTCCCCTCAGACTCTCTGCAGATTTTCAAGTACCAATCATGTAATCTTCGCATCATCGTTGTTAAAGATTTTTCATCTTTGACGAGAGGCTTCCCGTACTCGTATCTGTGTATCTGCACCTCCATGGGATCATAATGTACATCGTCGGGCAGGTAATCGTCAACATTGCAATAACCGGGCACCATCCTCGGATCGACGATGTCGCTAGGCACCTTGAGCGGGGGGCACGATTGCTTCGCTTGTTCGCCGAGCTGGGCAATTTGTTTCCCAGCTGCTCGTCGTTCTTTCAGCATTTGATCACTAACTGTACTTCCCGACCGCTCCGCTTCGGCCCATGTCTTTGCAATAATGCGCTCATAGTTGCCTTTCGGCGGAGACTTGGGTGGTTTTGCCAGGGCAGCCAGAGTGTGCTTCACTTTCACCGGATCTACCTTCTCCTCTGGAGGTGGATGTCTCTTTGCTTTCAACCCTTTAAACCAGTCATCCACTTCGGTTCACGCGATCTTCGCGTTCTCCTTCGGGGTCCTCTTGTATGGTAACTTCTATGGACTCTTCAGAGAAGGATCGAATCTGTATGTCCTCTCGCCTCTGGTTGTACTGCTAGGCGCCGGCCGAGCAGACGGAGCGGTTGTCTTCTTTACTTGCTTACGAGGCAGAGGAGAAGGACTACGACGCGCCGGAGCAGCTGCCAGAGCGGCGGCGGGTCTCTTCCGCCCTTGCTTACGAGGCGGAGAAGGAGGAGGCTGGCTGCTCGGGTGCGCCAGCACAGGCGGAGAAGGAGGCGGAGTGCCGCCATGTGCCGGAGAAGAAGCCTGCCGAGGGCCCTGATCGTCACTCGCCAGAGGAGGAGGCGGTGGAGGAGGCGGAGTGCCCTGACTCGGCGGAGGAGGAGGAGGAGGCGGAGGCGTCCAGTTCAGAAGGTTGATGAGCTCCTTCCGCCATAGGCATGGAGTCTTCAGAGCAGACCCCAGCCGAGTCTCCCCTTCACTGGTAGGGTGGTCAAGCTGGAGGTCCTCAAATCCCTCCGTTATTTCATCCACCATCTCCATAGCATATCCTTCTGGAATCGGCCGGCAGTGAAAAGTTGCGCCGGGTTCAGTAGGATAAACAGAGCCAACAGCCGCCTTGACCTTCAAATTCATCCATTGCATCATAAGGTGGTAATTTTGAGACTCCGTGATAGCATCCACGGGATAGCTGGCAGGAGCCGTCAAGGCATGCTCCGGCTGAAGCAGCTCGGTGGAAGCCACGCTGCTTCTGCGCTGAGATGGCGGGGTAGCTTCGAGGGAAGCTTCGGCAGTACGTTTGCTGGGATTTGCTTCTCGTTCCTCTATCGCGTCTACCCTTGCTTGCAGCGCCTGCATTTGGGTCTGCTGCACTTTTTTCCTCCTCTCATGTAATTTGTAACCGCCTGCGTCCGGAAACCCAACCTTCCATGGAATGGAGCATGGCGTGCCTCGTGTTCGTCCAGGGTGCTCAGGATTCCTGAGGGCCATTGTGAGCCCGTCGTTCTCTCTGTCTGGAAAGAACGTCCCTTCCTACGCTGCTTCGATATACTGCTTAAGCTTCCTGACTGGTATGTCCATTTGATCGTTCGTCCAAATGCACTTCCCTGTTACAGGGTCCAAGGTTCCGCCAGCCCCGAAGAACCAAGTCCGGCAATGGTCTGGCCAGTTAATTGTCTCTGGTTCGATCCCTTTATCAACCAGATCATTCTCAGTCTTGGCCCACTTAGGCCGGGCTATGAGGTAGCCACCTGACGCCGTGCGATGGTGAAGCTTCTTCTTCGCAGCATTTTGCTTGTTTGTCGCCGACATCTTCTTACTCTTTTCCGATGTCTTGTGGGCCATAAATGCGGGCCAGTGATCTCTGATCTTCTCATATCTGCCCTTGAATTATTTTCGACAAACTTATTCAGCTCATTCTTCCACCTCCTGAATAGTTCTGCCATCCTCTTAAGAGCAAAAGACTTGATTAATTGCTCTTTAACTGGGTTCTGTGGATTATCCTCTGGCGGTAGGGTGAAATTTGACTTCAGCTCAGTCCAAAGATCATTTTTTTGCATATCATTGACATAAGACACCTCAGGGTCTTCTGTACCCGGCTTAAACCATTGTTGGATGCTTATCGGGATCTTGTCCCTAACCAGAACCCCGCACTGAGCAACAAATGCGTTCTTTGTTCGGATGGGTTCAATCGGTTGGCCGTCGGGCGCGATTGCTATGATCTCAAACCTTTCATCCGAGCTCAACTTTTTCTTCGGGCCTCGTCTCTTTAATGAAGTTGTGCTCGATCCGGAGGGCTAGAAAAAGAACAAAGACTTAATTAATATGTGTACATACCAAAACAATGAATGCATTAATCAGCTAGTCAACACAGGCTTAACTAATATATATAACTGGCCGGACTCGGTTCGGTCACCGGAGCCGTCATCACGGTCTCCTTCTTGCACCGGCATTGGGTCACAGGAGCCGTCCTCATGTTCTTCTTCTTGCACCGGCATTAGGTCACCGTTGCCAGGTTCTTCACCCTCTCTTTCCAGACCATCGGTGTCGTTGAGAAACAACGAGACGGCATAACTTCCTTCTACGATTATGTCCCTCAACAATGCTTCTTTTGCTTCGTCTCGGGCGGTGTCCATAGTTTCTACAAATATTTACAACATGGCAATTATTATTCAAACATGACAGATGGATATATTAGTGGCAAACATACAACTAGCTACCTAATCATAGTAAGGAATCATATATATTAATTAGTGGCCTCGACGCTGCTTCTCTAGGGTTTGGGGTGGCCTCGACAACGCTTCAAGGGTTTGGGGTGGCCTCGAGAACGCTTCAAGGAGGGGGTAATATCAACCCCCCCCCACGTGTTGAAGCTATCGGGAGGGGGTATATATCGACAACGACGACACTACATCTATGTCCCTCGACGACCCTCATTCCCGATAAAAAAAAGAGGAAGAAGAAGAAAAAACGAGGAGAAGAAAGAATAGAGGAGAAGAACTCCTCTATTATTTCTTCTCCCCTTTTTTTTCTTCTTCCTCTTCTTTTTTTATCCTCTTCTTCCTCTCATGTTCGAGAGCATCGCCGAGGGGTCGGGAGGTTGCCTAGTGTCAAAGGATTCAACAAAACCATGTCTTCATCATTAGGCGAAAGTAACATGTGCATGATGTTACGAAGCTCTCCAAAGTTATTTTGGAACGGAGTCCTAGATAGGATAATTCACTTTTTGGTACAAAGTTCAGCAAGAACCTTCCAAATATCGTTATTTGGAAGGCCTTTGCTGAAATTCATACAAGAAGGCAAATTATCCTATCCGGGACACCATTCCAAAATAATTTTGGAGGCCTTCGTCATGCCCTGGTTACTTCTAGCTAATGATGAAGCCATGGATTTCTTCAATACTTTGACACTAGGAAACCTCTCTCGATCCCTCAGCGATCTCGACCCCTCGAACCCTCGACGACCCTGGAACCCTCGACCCCTAGACGACCCTGAAATAAAAAGAGGAGAAGAAGAAAGGAATATCTAGAGGAGAAGATCGAAGAAAAAAAGAAGAAGAAAAAGAGGAGAAGAAGAAAGGAATAGAGGAGAAGAAGAGAAAATAGAATATATTCTATTTTCTCTTCTTCTCCTCTATTCCTTTCTTCTTCTCCTCTTCTTTTTTTTTCTTTTTCTTATTTATTTTTCCCCTTCTTTCTCTCCTCTTCTTCTCCTTTCTTCCTCTTCTTATTTTCCTTTTTCCTCTCCTTCTTTTTCTTCTTCTTCCTTCTTTCTAGCTAGATATATAAAACTTTTCTAAAAATGTAACTTTTGCATATATACATGGAAAAAATTGTTATCGGGGAGGGAGTATATCGCCCCCCCCCCTCGACCCTCTTTTACTTCTTCTTCCTTCTTCCTCTTTTCTTCACCAACACAAAACACATCTCATCTCATCTCATTTCATCCAAAAATAATTCTTTGCATAGGAACATACATACATTTACTTTTTTTCTTAAATGTTACAAATGAACATTTTTTAAATATTAATGAGCATATGAACATACATATCAACAAAAAATAGACCTTTTTCTTGGTAACAAAAAAAATGCAAAAACGAGCATTATATATACAGCATATACAGAGCATTATACAGTGAACATACATAGATACATACATACATACATACATACATACAGTGAGCATATACATGCATGAGCATTATACGGCGACGGCGATGATGGTTGGCGGTGGCGCGCGCTTACGGATGATGTGCGGGGACGGCAATGAGAAGGAAAAGGGGAGGAGGCAGGGGCTCACAGCGCGGGGAGGGGTCGAGGTCGCCGGCCGGAATCGGTGCAGGCGACGATGACGGCGTCGGTGGGGGCGGCGGGCGGCTTCGGGGCGGCCTGGCGAGCAGGGGAGTTCGAGGCGATGGCGGGGGCGGCGAGGGCGCCGGCGCGCGGGGCGGGACGGGGCAGGGGCAGGGAGACGGCGGTTAGGAGCGGGCGGCGATGGCGAGCACGGGGCAGGGGCGCGGGGCGACGGCGATGGCGAGCATGGGCAGCCTGGCGGCGTCGGGGGCAAATGGTCGATGAGAAAGTGAAAATTTCCTAAGTCCTGCTTATATACACAGAGTATTGGTCCCGGTTCGTGGCATCATCCGGGACCAATGCCACCTTTAGTCCCGGTTGGTGCCACCAACCAGGACCATAGGTCTCTTTTCAGCAGCCGAAAGGGCGGGAAGGAGAGGCCTATGGTCCCGGTTCGTAGCACCAACCGGGACTAAAGGGGGGCATTGGTCACGGTTGGTGACACGAACCGTGACCAATGCCCCCTTTAGTCCCGGTTGGTGCCACCAACCGGGACCAATGGCCTTGTGCTGCCCCGCGCCCAAAAGTTTAGTCCCACCTCGCTAGTTGAGAGGGCTCGGGAGTGGTTTATAAGCGCTGCTGCGCCCACCCTCCGGAGCTCTTCTCAACTGCAGGCTTTCGGGCCTAATCTGTCACTCCAATGCCTATGGGCCTACTGGGCCTGCTGCGGGCCTGAATCCTGGCCCATGGTAGCACTACGGTAAACAGCTACTTTGCCGTCGGCCACGGCGGACGGCAAAGGCATGAAGGGCGGACGGCAAAGGTCTTTGGCGTCAGCCGCGGACGGCAAAAGGCTCCGGGAAAGTAGGCTACGGTAAACAGCTACTTTGCCGTCTGCTACTGATGGACGGCAAAGAAGGCGGACGGCAATAATTGCGCTGTCAGTCCGTTAAGTGGCTAACGGCAGGCCTTTGCCGTCCGCCACTGACGGCAAACTTTCTAGTGTCTTTGCCGTCCGCCGTATGATGTCATCTACACGTCACTACATGGCAGGTTCTTTGCCGTCTGCCACTGTAGGCAAAGTGACCAAACGGGTCAGCTCCCAGGAAGCACAGCTGGATGCCACGTGCCTTCTTTGCCGTCCGCGGTAGAGGGCAAAGAGCCCGTTGCCGTTGGTGGCAGACGGCAAAGAGCCTACATATTGGCTCTTTTATCAGTTTTTTATTAAATCCAACAATTTTCATCACAAATATAGATGACATATATACATATATTTCAAAAGGCCATTACAGAGCAAACATATAAGATATCCAACACATAACTTCATCATCCAACCATATATATTACATGCATAGTTCCATCACACATAACAAGTTCAACATAGAGGCATCCAACCATATACATTACAATAGTTTCATCCAACGATACATGCATAGTTCAATGATACAAAAGAAATAGAGAAAGGGATAAGGAGCACTCCATCTATGCAAGCTTTCGTCAAGTGAATGAACTCTGCAAAATGAAAAATAAGAAAGTTAGAACAAGAAGAGTAGAACAAGAAGAAGAGTAGAACAAGAAGAAGACTAGAACAAGAAGAGTAGAACAAGAAGAAGACTAGAACAAGAAGAGTATGTCATTTATGAGCTAACTTACGTGAAATGGATCATATATGAGCTAACTAAGTTGAAATGGGTAGTTTATGAGCTAGCTAAGGTGAAATGGATCATTTATGAGCTAACTTCGTTGAAATGGGTCGTTTATGAGCTAACTAAGGTCAAATGGATCGTTTTTCAGGTAACTAAGGTGAAATGGATCTTTTTTAGCTAACTTAGATGAAATGGATCATTTATGAGCTAACTTAGTTGAAATGGATCGTTTTTGAGCTAACTTAGGTGAAATGGATCATTTATGAGCTAATTTAGTTGAAATGGATCTTTTTGAGCTAACTTAGGTGAAATGGATCATTTAAGAGCTAATTTAGGTGAAATGGATCGTTTTTTAGGTAACCTAGGTGAAATGGATCGTTTATGAGCTAAATTAGTTGAAATGGATCGTTTATGAGATAACCTAGGTAAGATTGGTCATTTTGGAGTTAACCTAGGTGAAATGGGTCATTTTAAAGCTAACGTAGGTAAAATGGATCATTTAGGAGCTAATCTAGGTAAAATGGGTCATTTTTGAGCTAACTTGGATGAACTGGATCATTTATAAGCTAACCTAGGTAAAATGGGTCATTTTAGAGCTAACTTAGGTAAAATGGATGGTCTATAAACTAACTAAGCTAATTATGCAATTTTTGACATAAGTAAGCTAAGTACAGATCGTTTAAGAGCTAACTTAGGTAAAATGGATGGTTTTGGAGGTCAGCAAGCTTATTAAGTCATTTTGGAGGTGAAGAAGCTAAGTCTAGGTCATTATGGTAAGCATTGGAGGAAATAAAGCTAAGTCTAGGTCTTTATGCATGTGTTAAGCAAAACACTAGATAAACTTACCAAGATGTAGGAGGTGTAGGAGCGGGGTGGCTCGTGTCGGTAGCTGGAGAAGGATCGTGCGATGCTTGTCTGGATAGACCATCTTTCAACACCTGCCATGACAAACAGTAAACGAAATTAGTACAACATAAAAAAAGACCGACATGAATAATAATATGTGTATCACTTAAGTGTATCATCATCAAGTACAACATAAAAAAAATGTAATACCTGACACTACTAATAATCTCGATCAGTATCATCAATAAATGCATAATCATCATCATCACTATAATCAATGACGGGCTCATAGGGTTCATTGGCATCAACATGTGCAAGGCCACCTTGACGTAATCGGTCAAGCATTGACAGGTCATCCGCAGCAGTAACCTCTTCTTGTTCCGGCTCTTCTTGTTCCTCCTCTGGGGTGATGTCGGATTCATTGTCGCTGTCTACTTCAATGTTTTGGGGTGAAGTATAGCAGTTCTTGAAACGCTTTTTGGAAAGACGTGTCTCTTGGAAGAATTCTCCTTCATATGTGTCTGGGTCAATGTGAGGTTCATAATCCTCTTCCTTTGGGGGAGAAAGTATACCACGTGGCGGCACTTCATAAACGACATCCCAACCTTTCAGATTTGGATTGTTTGGCAGGCCCACGGTAGATAGAATACTTGGGTCGCTTGTTGAGCCATAATATAGACATCAGGAACATCTAAATGTGTGCTTTGGTTGATTTCAACTAGCCCTACATGTTCATGAGTCCTTCTAGTCTCCTTCGGCTGAAACCAATAACATTTGAAGACTACAACATTCGGTGGATTTTCACCATAGAACAGAAGTTCATAAATTGCTTCAACTCTCCCATAATACTCGGTACCTCCTTCGCCGATAGCATATACACAACAATTTGTTGACTTTTGGTCGCCATAGATAGCTCTTTGCCATAGGTACGAAAGCGATACCCGTTGATGTCGTACTTGTCAAATGAACGGACCTTATAGTCAAAACCATTAGCGACTTGTCTCAATTCGGCGTCCATAGACTCTGAATTAGCCTACAAGTTTAATATGAAAGGATTGTTGCATTATGCACAAATTAGCGAATGATATGAAATTGTCTAATAGAAATTACCGTTTGTTTGAACCAAGAGATGAAACCGGGATAGCCACCTCCTTACTTTGCGAGAAGCTCATACTCTTCGACGGAATCCTTTTGGATCTCCGCTCCATACGAGAATATGGTGACGTATCGACTGTATGACACATCCAGGAATAAGAGTAGTTCAAAGGAAATAGAAGTTGCGAAACAATGTACCGAGAACTTACTTGATGTACGGCCGCACTTCTATCAAGTTCTTGAAGATATACAACGAAATGGTCCGCCATTCTTCGTTATCCAAAGATACTGGATGTGAAACACTAGCTGGTGCGAGATTCCCTTTGAATAGGCTGAGGTTGGATCCACCCTTTTTAGGCTCGTCAGCATTGTACCGAGGCTTCGGATTATGCAAATGATGATTTTTGGCTTCATAGTGCGCTGTTACGAAGTTTGCCGCCTCCTCTGTGATGAATGCCTCAGCCATCGATGCTTCAATTCTATGTTTATTTTTACATTTTTCTCGAAGCGTCTTCTGCATCCTCTCAGTTGGGTAGCACCAACGATTTTGCACGGGCCTCCCCAATCTTGCCTCGGTCGGGAGATGCAAAATCAAATGCTGCATTCGATTAAAGAAGCCCGGTGGAAAGATCTTCTCTAACTTGCAGATCAACTCCGGCGCCAACTCTTCCATTTCTTCTAGCACGCCAGGCGATAGTTCTTTTGCACAAAGAACACGGAAGAAATAGCTGAGTTCTTCCAGTACTAGCCATTCATCCTTAGGGATGAAGCCACGCAACATCACCGGCATTACCCGCTCAATCCATATGTGCCAATCATGACTCTTGAGACCAAATATCTTCAGGTTATCAAGATTCGCTCCCCTCTTTAGATTCGCTACATACCCATCGGGGAACATCAACTGCTGTTGCACCCATAAGAGAATTTCCCTCATAGCTGGCCTTCCAAGATTGAACCATGCCTTTGGCTTCGTCCAGTTCTGCTTTCCTTTCGGTTCTTTCATGTTTCGTAATGGCCTATCACATAGCGCCTCCAGATCGACTCTAGCCTTAGTATTATCCTTTGACTTCCCATCTATGCCGAACAATGTACCAAAAAGTGCCTCGGTGATATTCTTCTCAGTGTGCATCACGTCGATGTTGTGTGGGCAAAGGAGGTCTTTGAAGTAAGGCAGATCCCATAAGCATGTTTTGTGAGTCCACGCGTGCTTAGTATTATACCCCTTGAAGTACCCTGGACGTTGTGGATCTGGCTCGAGAGCGTTTAACTGACCCAGGGTCTGTTGGCCTGTCAATGCAGGTGGTGCAGAGTTTTTGACAACTCTACCCCTGATGAAGTTCTTCTTGTCTTTCCTGAACTTATGGCGAGGATCCAGGAACTGTCTATGCATGTCGAAGCAAGAAAACTTGCGATCGGCCTGAAGCCAACGAAACTCAAGAGCTCCCTTGCATGTGGGGCACGGGAACCTTCCATGCACACACCAGCCAACGAATAGCGCATACGCCGGCAAGTCATGTGTCGAGTGCATGTACTAGACACGCATTATGAAGTTCCGTTTGCTAAAGGCGTCGTATGTCTTGAACCCATTATCCCAGGCTTCTTGCAATTCGTCCTTAAGCGGCTGCATGTACACATTCATATTTGTGCCCGGATAGTTGGGTCCTGGAATTATCAACGTCAGCAAAATGTTCTTTCTTTGCATAATCTGTCCGGGGGGAGATTGAGTGGAAAGACAAATACGGGCCAACAACTGTATTGGGCTGCCGTCATACCAAACACACTGAACCCATCCGTGCTGATGCCGACTCGAGGATGCCTCGGATCTGCCGCTTTGTCAGCATGTAATTCATCAAACTTTTTCCACGCAACACCATCCGATGTGTGTACCATCATCAGATTCCCATCTGCATCTAGTTCGGTTCTTTTGCCTGTTTTGTGCCATGTCATCTGTCTGGCCGTCTCTTCGACCATGAAAAGACGTTGAAGTCTTGGTACAATTGGCATATACCGAAGAACACTAACGGGGATTTTGGCCTGTGTCTTCTCACCCATACCGTTGTCTACCACAATATACCTGGAAGACTTGCAAATGGGACAATAGTTCAAGTCCGCATAGTCAAGCCTAAATAAGGCACATCCTTTCTCACAGGCATGTATCTTCTCATAGGGCATCTTCAGTGCACGGAGGATTTTTTCCGACTGGTACAGGTTTCCAGGCATTACATGGCCTTTGGGTAGAAAGCGTCCAAATACTGTCATAATTGCGTCATAGCATTCTCTGTCCAAGTTGAACTGAGCCTTCAGAGCCATTACTTGTGACATGGCATCCAACTGACAAAGCTCAGTGTGCTCGTGGAGCGGACGTTTCGAAGACTCCAACATTTCATTGAAGGCCTTCTCAGATTCCTCCATCTCCTCGTCCGAATCCCGAGCATCATCATAGACTTGCACCATGTTTTCCATCCCGGTACCATGCTCGTCGGTGCGACGACGATCCACCTCAGCTCGGTCACGTTGGGCAGACTCACCATGAAATGTCCACACCGTATAATCGGACGTAAAACCACTCTTCTACAGGTGTTTGCCCATTTCAGCCTCTGTCTTCTTTTCCCAATTGCCGCACCGGAAACAGGGGCACCAGGTTTTCTTTTGGCCATTTGCAAATGCGGCTTGCACAAACCCCTTAGTTTTGTGAACCATTCAACGCTCCATTTGTTCTGACCAGTGTGACCGGTATACATCCAAGCACGGTCACTCATCTTGACTTTCAGAGCTACTGGACACACAACAATTATATATGTAATTCACCATGTATATATTCATCAGTTGATCTACTTTGTCAATTTTATTACGTCCATGCAACCTACACTCTAATAGGTAATGATAGGTCCTAATCCCACCCGTGTATGTGTAGATTGGGTTTATTTTCCCATGCTATGCTCCGGATCCGACGCAAAATTTCGGCAGCACCTCCCCGCTGTTCTCCTGATACACGTCTCTGCAATAAACAGAGAGGATGTGTACCCGGAGCACAACAGGGGAGGCACTGACGAAATATATGCGTCGGATCCGGAGCAAAGCATATGGGAAAACGAACCCAATCTACACATACTCGGGCTGTCCATGGATAGCGTTGGACAATTCGAAAGAATCAAGGTTATAATATGCAAATGCATGCATATTTATAACTATGACGCTTTCGAACGGGAGACACATATTGGTTACGCATACCGATGATTCAAGACACATATATAGCTAGCTATCAAGTTTCATTGGAATAGATCAAATAATTAATGTGGGAGGAGGACTTGTCATTTGTGCTCACCCACGAACGAAGGGGCAGAGCTCGTCAAACGCACGGCGAGGTCGTCGAACACCAAACCTCGCAGCGATGAAACAACTGCACATTTAAAACTACACGATCATCACAATTATATATGATGTTTTTCATAACAAAATCGAAAAATATATGACCTAACTAATAATTCACAAATATATGACCCTGTCGGCCTCTGGAAGGCCAAAGAACACCTTTTCGGGAGGTGTCGGTGGTCGGGGTGTCCTGTCGGTGTCGGGGTGCCGTGTC
>NC_041384.1:750809265-750810033 GCF_002162155.2 Triticum dicoccoides
GGGGGCGGGGGCAAGAGGCGGCGGCGCGCGGCGGGCGGCGGCGGCAGCGGTGCGGTGGGAAGTGGTGGCGGGGCGAGGAGAGAACAGAGAGGGGCGGGGGGGTATAGGCCGTTAGATACTGCCCTCTTTGCCGTCCGCCCCTCTTTGTCGTCCGCCCTTTTGCCTCTTTGCCATCTGCTGGCAGACGGCAAAGAGGTGGGCCGTTAAGTTTTTCCCAAACGGGCGGGGGGTGCGGGCCACCTCTCTCTTTGCCGTCCGCCTGATCTTTGTCGTCCGCTTTTTGGTAGCTGATGGCAAAGAGCTTCTTTGCCGTCAGCTAGCAGACGGCAAAGAGCTGGCAGATGGCAAATTAGCTGATTCCAGTAGTGTAGGGTTTCTAGTCGTATTCAGGCCGTGGTGGCCCAATAGGTGGCATTTTTTTTGTTTTTGGGTGCTTTATTTATTTTCTTTTGTTTTTTGCTTTATTTTTTAATTCTTTATGCTTTTAGTTTTAGAAAAATTATAAACTTTTTATTAATGCCATTAGTTTTCAAATTTGAAAACACTTTTTTATTTTTTTTGTTTTTTTGTTGCTTTATTTATTTTTCTTTTGTTTTTTTCTTTATTTTTTAATTCTTTATGCTTTTAGTTTTAGAAAAATTATAAACTTTTTGTTAATGCCATTAGTTTTCAAATTTGGAAACACTTTTTTAGTTTTTTTGTTTTCTTTGTTGCTTTATTTATTTTATTTTGTGATTAACTTTACTATAAAAATAGTTTTTTCTTGTT
>NC_041384.1:750810270-750821425 GCF_002162155.2 Triticum dicoccoides
ACTTTCTGTTAGTGCCATTAGTTTTCAAATTTGAAGACACTTTTTTAGTTATTTTGTTTTCTTTGTTGCTTTATTTATTTTATTTTCTGATTAACTTTACTATAAAAATAGTTTTTCCTTTTTTTGATTTGTTTTTTGCATTATTTATTTTCTTTTGTTTTTTGCTTAAATTTTTAATTTTGTTTGCTTTTAGGTTAGCAAAATTGTAAACTTTCTGTTAGTGCCATTAGTTTTAGAAAAATTATAAACTTTCTGTTAGTGCCATTAGTTTTCAAATTTGAATAGTTAAAATTTGAATTCTGTGAAAATTGTTTGAATCACAAGTTTGTGATTAACTTACTAAAAAATGAGAATAGATGCGCTTATAGAGAAAATTCAACCTAAATTTCTAGTAAATTTGTATGAATTTCAGAGAAATTCACTATGAATTTAGGTTAAACTTTTCTCTATTAGGGCATCTATTTTCACTTTGAGAGGAGCTCAACAAGGCAGAGAGGGAAGGGCTTATAAACCGGTGTGAGCCCCCTTCGGTTGGCGAGGTGGGACTAAACTCTGCCCGCAACGAGGACCAACCCTTTAGTCCCGGTTTGTGGCACAAACCGGGACTAATGGTCATGGGCCAAGGGCGAGGAGCAAAATTATAAACTTTCTGTTAGTGCCATTAGTTTTAGAAAGTTGAAAGTTGAAAGTTGGCATGGGCCAGGGACTAATGGTCATGGTATTACGAGGGCCGAACCATAAGACATGAAAGCATTTCAAATGAACTCTGAAAAAGTTGAAAGTTGGGATGGTATCATAATTTCACTCACATAGCATGTGCATGTACAAAACGGACAATGGTAGCATGTTCGTGTGTTACAAAGTTGCGGGAGAAAGTCTTCACTTTTTCTTCGCTTGTGCCATTTGCTTATTGCGCCGTAACCACGGGTAATCTTCATTGTTTATCAGGATGCTTGGGTCAGCCTTGACATCGAAGGGAGGAATTTCATGAAAATTTTCATAATCTTCAGACATGTCTGTCTTGCCGTCCACTCCTAGGATGTCCCTTTTTCCTGAAAGAACTATGTGGCGCTTTGGCTCATCGTATGATGTATTCGCTTCCTTATCTTTCTTTTTCCCGGTTTGGTAGACATGCCCTTCACATAGATAACCTGTGCCACATCATTGGCTAGGACGAACGGTTCGTCAGTGTACCCAAGATTTTTCAGATCCACTGTTGTCATTCCGTACTGTGGGTCTACCTGTACCCCGCCGCCTAACAGATTGACCCATTTGCACTTAAACAAAGGGACCTTAAAATCAGGTCCGTAGTCAAGTTCCCATATGTCCACTATGTAACCATAATATGTGTCCTTTCCGCTCTCGGTTGCTGCATCAAAGCGGACACCACTGTTTTGGTTGGTGCTCTTTTGATCTTTTGCGATCGTGTAAAATGTATTCCCATTTATCTCGTATCCTTTGTAAGTCAATACAGTCAAAGATGGTCCCCTGGACAACAAGTACAACTCATCACAAACAGTGTTGTCACCTCTGAGACGTGTTTCCAACCAACTGCTGAAAGTCCTGATGTGTTCACATGTAATCTAGTCGTCGCACTACTCCGGGTGTTCGGAGCGCAGACTGTTCTTGTGTTCATCGACATACGGGGTCACCAAGGTAGAGTTCTGTAGAACTGTGTAGTGTGCTTGAGACCAAGAATATCCGTCCCTGCATATTATTGAGTCTCTTCCAAGAGTGCCTTTTCCAGTCAGTCTCCCCTCATACCGCGATTTAGGGAGACCTATCTTCTTAAGGCCAGGAATGAAGTCAACACAAAACCCGATAACATCCTCTGTTTGATGGCCCATGGAGATGCTTCCTTCTGGCCTAGCGCGGTTACGGACATATTTCTTTAGGACTCCCATGAACCTCTCAAAGGGGAACATATTGTGTAGAAATACGGGCCCTAGGATAACAATCTCGTCGACTAGATGAACTAGGACGTGCGTCATGATATTGAAGAAGGATGGTGGGAACACCAGCTCAAAACTGACAAGACATTGCGCCACATCACTCCTTAGCCTTGGTACGATTTCTGGATCGATCACCTTCTGAGAGATTGCATTGAGGAATGCACATAGCTTCACAATGGCTAATCGAACGTTTCCGATAGAAGCCCCCTCAATGCAACCGGAAGCAGTTGCGTCATAATCATGTGGTAGTCATGAGACTTTAGGTTCTGAAACTTTTTCTCTGGCATATTTATTATTCCCTTTATATTCGACGAGAAGCCAGTCGTGACCTTCATATTGACCAGGCATTCAAAGAAGATTTCTTACTCTTCTTTCAGAAGAGCGTAGCTGGCAGGACCTTTATACTGCTTCGGAGGCATGCCGTCTTTTTCGTGCAAACGTTGCAGGTCCTCTAGTGCCTCAGGTGTATCTTTTGTCTTCCCATACACGCCCAAGAAGCCTAGCAGGTTCACGCAAAGGTTCTTCGTCACGTGCATCACGTTGATTGAGGAGCGGACCTCTAGGTCTTTCTATTAGGGTAGGTCCCAAAATATAGATTTCTTCTTCCACATGGGTGCATGTCCCTTAGCGTCATTCGGAACAGCTAGTCCACCGGGACCCTTTCCAAAGATTACGTAGTGTAAATCATTGACCATAGCAAGCACGTGATCACCGGTGCGCATGGCGGGCTTCTTCCGGTGATCTGCCTCGCCTTTCAAATGATTGCCTTTCTTTCGACATTGATGGTTGGTCGGAACAAATCGACGATGGCCCAGGTACACATTCTTCCTGCATTTGTCTAGGTATATACTTTCAGTGTCATCTAAACAGTGCGTGCATGCGTGGTATCCTTTGTTTGTCTGTCCTGAAAGGTTACTGAGAGCGGGCCAATCGTTGATGGTCACGAACAGCAACGCCTTAAGGTTAAATTCCTCCTGTCTGTGCTCATCCCACGTACGTACACCGTTTCCATTCCACAGCTGTAAATGTTCTTCAACTAATGGCCTTAGGTACACATCAATTTCGTTGCCGGGTTTCTTAGGGCCTTGGATGAGAACTGGCATCATAATGAACTTCCGCTTCATGCACATCCAAGGAGGAAGGCTATACATACATAGAGTCACGGGCCAGGTGCCGTGATTGCTGCTCTGCTCCCCGAAAGGATTAATGCTATCCGCGCTTAAAGCAAACCATACATTCCTTGGGTCCTTTGCAAACTCATCCCAGTACTTTCTCTCGATTTTTCTCCACTGCGACCCGTCAGCGGGTGCTCTCAACTTCCCATCTTTCTTTCGGTTCTCACTGTGCCATCGCATCAACTTGGCATGCTCTTCGTTTCTGAACAGACGTTTCAACCGTGGTATTATAGGAGCATACCACATCACCTTCGCAGGAACCCTCTTCCTGGGGGGCTCAACATCAACATCACCAGGGTCATCTCGTCTGATCTTATACTGCAATGCACCGCATACCGGGCATGCGTTCATATCCTTGTATGCACCGCGGGTAGAGGATGCAGTCATTAGGGCATGCATGTATCTTCTCCACCTCCAATCCTAGAGGGTATATGACCTTCTTTGCTGTGTATGTACTGTCGGGTAATTCGTTATCCTTTGGAAGCTTCTTCTTCAATATTTTCCGTAGCTTCTCAAATCATTTGTCAGCCACAGCATTCTCTGCCTTCCACTGCAGCAATTCCAGTACGGTACCGAGCTTTGTGTTGCCATCTTCGCAATTGGGGTACAACCCTTTTTTGTGATCCTCTAACATGCGATCGAACTTCAGCTTCGCCTTTTCACTTTCGCATTGCGTCCTTGCATCGACAATGACCCGGCGGAGATCACAATCATCGGGCACATCGTCTGGTTCCTCTTGATATTCAGCAGCTTCACCCGTTGCAGCATCTATGGGCACATCGTCTGGTATCTCTTGATCTTCACCAGCTCCCCCCGTTGCAGCATCACCGTATTCAGGGGGCACATAGTTGTCATCGTACTCTTCTTCTTCGCCGTCTTCCATCATAACCCCTATTTCTTTGTGCCTCGTCCAAACATTATAGTGTGGCATAAAACCCTTGTAAAGCAGGTGGGAGTGAAGGATTTTCCGGTTAGAGTAAGACCTCGTATTCCCACATTCAGTGCATGGACAACACATAAAACAATTCTGCTTGTTTACCTCAGCCGCTTCGAGAAACTCATGCACGCCCTTAATGTACTCGCGGGTGTGTATGTCACCGTACATCCATTGCCGGTTCATCTGCGTGCATTATATATAATTAAGTGTCCAAATTAATAGAAGTTCATCATCACATTAAAACCAAAGTGCATACATAGTTCTAATCTAACAACATATAGCTCTCCAGAGTATCTAATTAATTAAACCATACATTGAAACTATGTAAAACATTTCAATGCGAAAACAAATACGATCATAATCGCAACCAAGGTAACAATTGATCCAATGACATAATGATACCAAGCCTCGGTTTCAATGGCATATTTTCTAATCTTTCTAATCTTCAAACGCATTGCATCCATCTTGATCTTGTGATCATCGACGACATCCGCAACATGCAACTCCAATATCATCTTCGCCTCCTCAATTTTTTTTATTTTTTCCTTCAACCAATTGTTTTCTTCTTCAACTACATAAATAATATCTATGTCACGTTGGTCGGCATAATTTTCATAAACAATAAATGAACCAATAGTTATTTAGATAATATATATACCACATCCGAATCATAGACAGGACGAGGGCCTATGGGGGCGGATACCAAAACCATCGCACTATATAAGATGCAATAATAAAAGTAAGAAAATAATACAAGTATCTATGTAAACATGCAAGTAAGAATATTTTTCCTTTCAGAAAGAAGATAAAACAAGAGGCTCACCACGGTGGTGCCGGCGATGAGCTCGGCACGGGTGATCGACGGCGGTGAAGACGGGGACGGGCGTGACGGACCGCTAAACCTAGACAAATATTATGGAAAATGGAGCTTGGAGGTAGAGCTTGGAGAGGAGAAAGCTTAAGTAGTGTGGCTCGGGCATTCCATCGAACACCTTGTGTGCATAGGAGGTGAGCTAGAGCACCACCAAGCCCTCTCCCCCTCGGCCAGAGAAAAACAGAGCACTGGGGTGCTCTGCTCGCGAGCGAGGGGTATATATATGCACCTCATTGGTCCCGGTTGGTGGCATGAGCCGGGACTAAAGGGGAGCCTTTGGTCCCGGTTCAAGCCACCAACCGGGACCAATGGTGGTGGGCCAGGAGAGAGGCCCATTGGTCCCGGTTCATCCCACCAACCGGGACCAAAAGGTCCAGATGAACCGCGACCAATGGCCCACGTGGCCCGGCCGGCCCCCTGGGCTCACGAACCGGGACCAATACCCACATTGGTCCCGGTTCTGGACTGAACCGGGACTAATGGGCTGAGCCGGCCTGGACCAAAGCCATGTTTTCTACTAGTGTAGGCATGTTTACGAGCTCGATGCACTCACTACGAGGCAAGACATGACAAACTAAGCATACACCCAGCAAGTAGACATGGCAACAACAACAATATAGCATGCACGGATCAACAACAACAAGCTCGACAAAATTGCTAAACATGTTAACAATCTGCAAGGAATATTTTATAGCAAAAGTAGAGCTCGATTGACTCAAGATAGGGTGCTCCATAAATGAAAACAAAGACTTGGATGGATAGATCACCGATCATGCTCAAAAGAGGCACGTATAACTCGGTAGCAACATGAACATATGGCATAAAATTAAAGACAGGGCAATGACTTAGAATATTTCTAAGTCCCTGAAATCGGCAACATTAGGTAAGCTACTTTGCATGCTTGTGCTAGTCACCACAGAGATCATAAAAATACATGGCATACTTCAAAACTCATGTAGATCTCAGGATCATATCATGCACACATTAATCATGGCAAAAATGACAAAAGAGTAAATGCGGATACAGATCTGAAACTAACATAACATAGCCCTCTTCCAACAGCATTTCGGGCATCATGATTAGCACAAATTAAAATGATGCAATGAGATGAAATGATGTACTCAACGAGACGAACATTTTGATATGCTACACGTACGAATCAGAGCTACGGTGCTGAAGTTATGATGTGATGAATATGCTCAAAAAATAGTGTAAACTGGGGAACTTTAGTGAAATTTAGACCTCTCGGGGAAAGTCAACCCGGGACGAGGAGAAGCGGGACGGCGAGGATCCGGATCGGGCGTGGCGCGTTTGGTTCAGGGAGTGGTGGATCAGATCCACTCCCCGGATCTGGATCTGGCCGGAGCTCCGGCGAGAGCGGCCATCTCTGGCGAGGCGCTGCTCCGGCGAGCTCGTGCCGCGGCGGGGATCCGAAGGAGCGGGCGAGGCAGAGCCTCTCGCGGGCGGCAGCGCACGGGAAAGCGGGGCGGCAGCGACCGAACGACGCGGCGAGGCCGCGAGCATGGCGCCAGGCGGCGCTGCATGGAGAAGGGCGGCGGGGCAGGTGTGGCCAGGGTGGCGGCGCGGATCTGGGCCCGCGCGGGCCCCGGATGGGCTCCGCGCGCCGGTGGCGGTGGACAGGTGGCGGACGTGGATTCGTCGGGGCGGACACGTCCGTTGGCACGAGGTAAACCAAGGCTGCATGACATGTCTCAGTCCAATCCGAAAACTTTTAACACCCGCACATGAAAAAAGGTAGAAAGGGACACCGGGTGACATAGGAGTGCCGGATTGCAAAACGGACAACGGGGAAAAAGCTCGGATGCATGAGACGAACATGTATGCAAATGAAATGCACATGATGACATGATATGAAATGTATGACACGCCAAAAAGGACAAGGCAACAACATCGAATAACTGGAAGACACCAGGCACATCGGTCTCGGGGCGTCACATGGTGCGCCACTAGTAAGTTTGAATTATTTTCCATTTTCCCCCCTCTAGATCTTAAAAGCCCCGTGTCTTTCGTTCTGTTAGGTTTTTGGGGATTCTGAAAATCTTGAACGGGGTTCCATAGTTCAATTCGGATGTAACTTTTCGAGTAGATGATTTTTCTGTTACATGGTGCGCCATTACTAGTTTTGCAAAAAAAATTGTTAGTAGTGGCGCACCGTGGTTGTGGTGCGCCATTACTTGTTTGAACTAGTAATGGCGCACTATACCCTGGTGCGCCATTACTAGTTTTGAAAAAAAAGTAAAAAAATTCGTTAGTAGTGGCGCACAGAGTATGTGGTGCGCCATTACTAGTTAAAACTAGTAATGGCACACTATGCCCTGGTGCACCATTACTAGTTTTGGAAAAATAAAAAAAATTCAATTTGTTAGTAGTGACGTATCATGGGTGTGGTGCGCCATTACTAATGAGGACACTAATGGCGCACTTGTATCTGGTGCGCCAGTGCTATATAGCAGTGGCCCACCACATACATGGTGCGCCATTAATGTCCAGATTAGCTATAGCCCTTTTCCTAGTAGTGTGCTATTGTTTACGATGTTCTCCTGGTATCTGGTAAATTGATGTCGAAGTTGATGTTGTGCCGGCATAGAAGATCCTCTCTGCCTTCCTTTCCATGTCGCTATTGTTTCGGTAGAAATGGAGTTGATTATAATGGAAACAATTTTTAAAAAAGGAATGATTGATTTATGTACAACAAAGCTATACCTGTATCTTGCCAAATTCATAGTCATCCGGTCGTGCTTTTCCGTCAGTTTTCATGTCTGCTCTAGCTATTTTTGCTAGGTGACTCTCTTTCAGATGGTTTGCTTGTGGTAGTGAGGTCTTGTCCATTGTCTTTGCAATCTTCCGCATTTCTTTGGTGTCGGTTGGCGGCAGCAGGGAGTCGAGGTACATTATTACTGGTCCCTATGCCAAACCATTGAGATGCTTTTTGTTCTTTTCTTCCTAAGGCAACATCCTTTGCTCCTACCATTTCTTGGCTTCTTCCTTAATCCTTTCGATGATTAGCTCGCAGAAATCCATATGTGTCGTATGTTCATAATTCATTTTTTTGACCATTATAGCTTGTTGGCTGAAGATAGCGCCAGAAAAGAGCTTCATGTCTACTACACAATCTTCTTCTTGTAGACGTTGTTGGGCAGTAGCAAATTTCCCTCAAGTGGATGACCTAAGGTTTATCAATCCATAGGAGGCGTAGGATGAAGATCGTCTCTCTCAAGCAACCCTGCAACCCAATAACAAAGAGTCTCTTATGTCCACAACACACCCAATACAATGGTAAATTGTATAGGTGCACTAGTTCGGCGAAGAGATGGTGATGCAAGTGCAATATGGATAGTAGATAATAGTTTTTGTAATCTGAAAATAAAAAAAACAGCAAGGTAACTAATGGTAAAAGTGAGCACAAACGGTATTGCAATGCATTGAAACATGGCCTAGGGTTCATACTTTCACTAGTGCATGTCCTCTATACAATAATAACATAATTGGATCACATAACTATCCCTCAACATGCAACATAGAGTCACTCCAAAGTCACTAATAGCAGAGAGCAAACGAAGAGATTATGGTAGGGTACGAAACCACCTCACAGTTATTCTTTCCAATCAATCCATTGGGCTATTCCTATAAGTGTCACAAACAGCCCTAGACTTCGTACTAGAATAACACCTTAAGACACAAATCAACCAAAACCCTAATGTCACCTAGATACTCCAATGTCACCTCAAGTATCCGTGGGTATGATTATACGATATGCATCACACAATCTCAGATTCATCTATTCAACCAACACATAGAACCTCGAAGAGTGCCCCAAAGTTTCTACTGGAGAGTCAAGACGAAAACGTGTGCCACCCCCTATGCATAGACTCCCAAGGTGATGGAACCCGCAAGTTGATCACCAAAACATACATCAAGTGGATCAATAGAATAACCCATTGTCACCACTGTTATCCCACACAAGACATACATCAAGTGTTCTCAAATCCTTAAAGACTCAATCTAATAAGATAACTTCAAAGTGAAAACTCAATCCATTACAATAGAGTAGAGGGGGAGAAACATCATGAGATCCAACTATAATAGCAAAGCTCGCGATACATCAAGATCGTACCACCTCAAGAACACGAGAGAGAGAGAGAGAGAGAGATCAAAAACATAGCTACTCGTACATACCCTCAGCCCGAGGGAGAACTACTCCCTCCTCGTCATGGAGAGCACCGGGATGATGAAGATGGCCACCGGAGAGGGATTCCCCCCTCTGGTAGGGTGCCGGAAAGGGTCTAGATTGGTTTTTGGTGGCTACGGAGGCTTCTGGCGGCGGAACTCCCGATCTATTGTGCTCTCTGATCGTTTTAGGGTATATGGATATATATAGGCGGAAGAAATACATCAGGGGAGCCACAAGGTGCCCAGGAGGGTGGAGTGCGCGCCCCCCTACCTCGTCGCTTCCTCGTTGCTTCCCTTATGTGTAGCGACCAGACCTCAAACAGTCTGATCTTTGTGCTCCGGTGTCATCCCTGGATCAGTAATGCTAACACCACACAGTTCTCAGAGGATTTATAATAGAGTAGCAATCACACACTTATTACATCGAGTGTCTTGATAGAGAACTTATTCAATAAATATGGCTTAAGGCCATCTAATAACGATAACAGCGAAAGGCTTGGAAGATAAGTGAGTCCATCAACTCCAACGGCATCACTGAGTATAGAACCATGACCTAAAAACTCCTTAATCGTCGTCTGAAAAGTCTGCAACATTAACGTTGCAGCCCGAAACGGGTCAGCACATGGAATATGCTGGCAAGGTAACACATAGAGAGTAATGGAATGAAACAGCTATACTATATGCATATTTGGCTGGTGGAAAGCTCTATGCTTACAGTTTTGCGTAAAGCCAATTTTTCCCTACTACAAAGGAATAAATTTTATTTATCTATCCTGGTGGTTGTTAAACATTGAGAATGGTTGGCAGCATCCTCAATCCCAATTAAACATCATCATTACAAAACCCAACAAAATTAATTTAGAGTAACATGTTCAGATTCACATGATAATCCAGGTACTAGATACTCAAGATATCCATAACCGGGGACACGTCTAACCATGATTAGTTCAATACACTCTGCAGAGGTTTGTGCACTTTTCCCCACAAGACTCGATCGCCTCTGTTTGGTTTCTCGCACTACATGGTGTTTGAGAAGACGGATGACCGAGACATAGTCTTTCAGAAGCGCTAGCACCTTACGATCGGGTAGGCCGTACCACCTACATCCCCTACATCTGCTAGTCTACCACTATAACAGTTCGCACGACTTAGTCAACTATGCTAGAGCCCATAATAGCTTGTGGCTGCACACAGAAGTTTCTAGCATGAAAAATCTCATGATCCCTTTGATCCTGGGTGGCGGTCCAAAAGAAAACAGGCAAATCCTGGATAACCCACGTGCCTCAATCCACCCAGATGTGTGTTTAAGTTGCCACCTTAAATAAACTCTTAATTAACAAACTCACATCTTTCATGGATATCACTCACAGAAATCTAGAGATTCGAAGTAACAGGCGGCGCACTCCGGGTATTCTATCGCAGACAGACAAACAAGCATACAATAAGTACTCATCTAACGCACAGGTGAAAGTCAAATAAGAGAATTAACCAGAAAGTTCAACTTAAGAACTCCGGTTTGCAAAAAGAATCAAATCGAACGAAGCAACGAAAGTCAAACGGCGAAAGAAAACAACTTCGTTCTACTAATATGGATCTAAGTCAAATTTTACAGTAGCAAAAACTTGTTTAAGTTGGTTAAACGGATATAGGGTTTCGAGACGAAACTCCAGGTGCTTGAATCGCCTGATTCCGATAAACGAGCGAAAAGTTATACTAAAACGAAAATCGGATCAGAAATCGCGATCAGAATAAATCGCGGATTTAATCCGAGAAAAAGAAAAACGACGAACGTTCGCTAGAAAGAACGAATGAACGAACGCTCGCTAATTAAATAAATCAGAAAACTAATCTATTTAAAAAAATCAAAACTAAAAAAATGACGGAAAAACCGAACGGTTTTTCGAAAAAAAACGGCGGCACGGATTTTGAGGCGAGGTGAACCTCGGGCGGCGGGTCGGCGGCGGCGGCGGGGCGGGCGACGGCGGCGGCTGGCGGCTAGGGTTTCGGGGGTGGAGGCTGGGCCTCG
>NC_041384.1:750821815-750834135 GCF_002162155.2 Triticum dicoccoides
GGGCCGGAGTCCCGTTCGGACACGGCCCGTAGGTCGGTGCGCGTTTTTTTAATATTAACGCACAGAAGAAAAATAAAAAGAAATACTAAACGGACTCCAAAAACTCCAAAAATACTAAACTCTAATAAATCGCGGACAAGGTGAACATTTATTTGGGGCGTAAATGCAATTTTTAAAAACACACATTTTTCCTAATTCAATTAAAATAACGAAAAATTCTGAAATAAAATCTTATCTGATTTTATTATTAAATCCTCAATATTTCTTTATTTTGGGAAAGTCATTTTATTCCCTCTCTCATATGTTTGTAATAGAAATAATTGACGAGAAAATAATAAAAATCAAATGATCCTATTCTCAAAATTTGAGAAAACTCAAATATGAAAATAATGAATTTCCCAACTCTCTCCGTGGGTCCTTGAGTTGCGTAGAAATTTCTAGGATCAAACCAAAGAAAAATAAAATATGATATGCAATGATGATCTAATGTATAACATTCCAAATTGAAAATTTGGGATCTTACAAACCTACCCTCCCTTAAGATGAATCTCGCCCTCGAGATTCGGGTTGGCTAGAAAATAGGTGAGGGTGGTCATTGAGCAAATCTTCCTCTCGCTCCCAGGTGGCTTCATCCTCTGTGTGGTGGCTCCACTGAACCTTCCAAAACTTGATAACCTTGCTGCGAGTGACTCGGCTGGCAAACTCGAGAACCATAACTGGTTTCTCCTCATAGGTCAAATCGTTATCCAACTGAATTGTTTCCAATGGCACTGTGTCTCTCAAGGGTATGTCAGCCATCTCCGCGTGGCACTTCTTCAACTGAGAAACGTGGAACACATTATGAGCTCGTGACAATCCTTCGGGCAATTCCAACTTGTAGGCCACTTCTCCCAGCCGCTCCAAAACTCAATATGGTCCTACAAATCGTGGCGCTAACTTTCGCTTAACACCAAAATGCTTTGTTCCCCGAAGTGGAGATACTCGAAGATAAGCTCTATCTCCAACTTCGTAAACTGTCTCATTGCGTTTAGAATCTGCATAACTCTTCTGTCTGGACTGATCTACCTTGAGCCTATCGCGAATCAATTTCACCTTCTGTTCAGACTCTCTAATCAAATCAGGCCCAAACAACTGGCGGTCTCCAACTTCGTCCCATGACAATGGTGTCCTGCACCTCCTTCCGTACAATGCTTCTAAAGGGGCCATCTTTAAACTGGTTTGGTAACTGTTGTTGTAAGAGAACTCTGCATATGGCAAATTGTCGTTCCAACTAGATCCGTAATCTAGCGCACAAGCTCTCAGCATATCCTCCAAAATCTGATTGACTCTCTCAGTCTGTCCATCTGTCTGTGGATGAAAAGTTGTACTGAATTCTAGCCTGGTACCCAAAGTTTCATGCAACTGCTTTCGGAACTTTGAGGTAAACTGGGTTCCTCTATCTAATACGATACTCCTCGGAACTCCATGCAGACATACAATCCTGGTCATGTATATCTTTGCTAACTTAGCACTGGTGTAAGTGGTCTTTACTGGGATGAAATGAGCTACTTTCGTCAACCGATCGACTATAACCCAAATCGAGTCATAGCCTGAACGAGTCCTGGGTAATCCCGTGATAAAATCCATGCCTAACTTATCCCACTTCCATTCGGGTATCGGCAATGGTTGTAACAATCCTGCTGGCTTCTGATGCTCTGCCTTTACTCTCTAACACACATCACAAACTGCTACATACTCTGCAATATCCTTCTAAATTCCGGTCCACCAGAAAATATCTTTCAAATCCAAATACATCTTGGTATTTCCTGGGTGAATCGAATATGGTGAATCGTGTGCCTCTTGCAGAATTAGCTTCCTAATCTCCGGGTCAATGGGCACATAAACACGGTCTTCAAACCATAGGGTGCCGTGCTTATCCTCACGAAATCCTTTAGCCTTTCCTTCGCTTATTTTCTCCTTTATAGAGGCAATCTCCTTGTCAGTCTTCTGAGCTTCTCTGATTCTATCCATCAAAGTTGACTGAATCTCCAATACTGCTACATAGCCTCTCGGAACTATTTCCAAACATAGTTCACGAAGATTTTCTGCTAACTCCCTTGGTATTTCTCCCGTCATTAATGTATTGACATGACTCTTACGGCTTAATGCATCAGCTACTACATTAGCCTTTCTGGGGTGGTGATGCAATCTCATATCGTAATCCTTGATGAGCTCCAACCATCTCCTTTGTCTGAGGTTTAACTCCTTCTGTGTGAAAATGTATTTCAAACTCTTATGATCCGTGTACACCTCACAGTGGTTTCCAATCAAAAAATGTCTCCAAGTCTTCAATGCATGTACTACGACTGCTAATTCCAAATCATGCGTAGCATAATTCAACTCATGGGGCTTCAGTTGTCTTGAGGCATATGAAACAACTCTCCCTTCCTGCATAAGCACTGCTCCGAGTCCTTGACATGAAGCGTCGCAATACACCTCATAGTCCTTGGTCTGATCTGGCAAAATCAACACTGGTGAAGTAACCAAGCGTTTCTTCAACTCCTGGAAACTAGCCTCACATTCCTTAGTCCATTTGAACTTGGTATCCTTCTTTAATAACTCCGTCATAGGCTTTGCAATCTTTGAGAAATTCTCAATGAATCTCCGGTAGTATCCTGCGAGTCCAAGAAAACTCCGGATCTCTCCAACCGTGGTTGGTGCTTCCCACTTGGTCACGGTATCAACTTTTGTGGGATCAACTGCTATTCCTTCTCCAGATATAACGTATCCGAGGAATCCTACTTCCTTCAACCAAAACTCACATTTGCTGAACTTGGCATACAACTGATGTTCTCTGAGCTTACCAAGTACCAAACGCAAATGCTCCTTATGCTCCTCTTCATTTTTCGAGTAAACCAGGATATCATCAATGAACAGCATGACGAACTTATCCAAGAACTCCATAAACACTTTGTTCATCATGTTCATAAAATAGTCAGGTTCGTTAGTCAGACCAAATGACATAACGGTATACTCGTACAGCCCACACCTGGTGGTAAAAGCTGTCTTAGGAATATCCTGTTCTCGAATCTTCAACTGGTGGTATCCTGATCGCAGATCGATCTTGGAAAATACCTTAGCTCCTTGCAATCGATCAAACAGATCATTGATCATTGGTAGTGGGTACTTGTTCTTGATTGTTACTTCATTCGATCCCCGATAATCGACAACCATCCTTAACGATCCATCCTTCTTCTCCACTAGAAGTAGTGGCGATCCCAGGGGCGAAGAACTTGGGCGAATATATCCCTTATCCAGTAACTCTTTAATCTGCTTCTTAATTTCCACCAAATCCTTTGCAGGCATCCTGTATGGTCTCTTTGATATTGGCCCTGTGCCTGGCAATAGCTCAATCAAAAACTCAATATCTCTATCCGGTGGCATTCCTGGAAACTCTTCTGGAAATACTTTAGGGAATTCCCTTACCACTGGTACTTCCTCCTGCACAACTCATGTTAAACAATTTACTTGAGTCCTCTTTGGCACATGTCGGGATACATACTTGATCCTTCTCCCTTCTGGGTGGTAAGTAAGATTGACTTACTAGCACATTCAATATTCCCTTCATACTTTGATAACCAATCCATGCCTAATATCACATCCAATCCTTGGGATTCCAATACTATTAGGTCTAAGGGAAAAACATAATTACCAATCCTTAATGGTAACCGATCACACCATCGACTAGCCATATATTCTGCTCCAGGCGAGGTTACTAACTTGGGTGACCTAAGTGCTTGGGTTGACAGGTTATACTTATCCACAAATCCCCTTTAGATGTATGAATGCGATGCACCAGTATCAAAAAGAATGAGTGCAGTAAATGACTTAACCAAAAACTTACCTATTACTGCATCTGGCTGAGCTTCAACCTCCTCCACGCTAACGTGGTTCACCTGTCCCCTGTTGAAAGGGTTCGGCTTCTTCCCAGAGCTTCCATTGCTATTTCCATTTTGTAATTCAGGACATTCATTTGCATAATGTCCGGTCTTCGAACACTTAAAGCAAGTACTTGGCTCAGGTCTTTCTTGGCTGGGGTTGATGGGTTGGTGCGGTTCTGGCCGTTGCTTCCTCCATTACCATTACCATTCCTGGTGCCATTGTGATTGTGCGAGCTACCTCCTCCATGGGTATGCTGAAAACGTCCTCCCGGTCTAGGGGTAAAATGTGGCTTCTGGTGAGCTCCTGAATTGTACTTTCCTTGTCCATACTTCCTCTTGCGGTTCTCAATTTGCTGCTACTTGCCTTCAATCATAAGAGCACGATCTACCAACTCCTGGTAGTTGTTGAAGGTTGCCACCATCAACTGCATGCTCAACTCATCATTCAGTCCTTCCAGAAACTTCTCCTGCTTAGTTGCATCCGTAGCAACGTCATCTGGGGCATAACGTGCTAGCTTACTAAAGTCCTCCACATACTGGTCAACTGTCCGTCCTCCTTGGCAAAGTTGCGAAACTCACGCTTCTTCATGGCCATAGCTCCTGCTGAAACATGGGCAGTACGAAAAGCCTGCTGAAACTGGTCCCATGTGATAGTGTCGACAGGGAAAGTGGCTATGAAATTCTCCCACCATGATGCTGCGGATCCTTCAAGCTGATGTGCGGCAAACTTCACCTTCTCCGCATCTATGCATCCTGCTGTGGTCAACTCTCTAGCTATCTTGCGGAGCCAATCATCTGCTACTATCGGCTCGGTGCTACTGGAAAACACCGGCGGATTCAGCCTAAGAAAACGGGCTAAGTGATCAACAGGTGGTGGTGGTGGTGGTGGGTTGTTGTTGTTGTTCCCCTTGTTCTGATTCTGGACTAGCAACTGCATCAATGTGTTCTGCTGCTAGATCAACTGCATGAGCTCCGGTGGAAAGGTAAATCTGGGGTCACGTCTCGGAGGCATCTGAGGTTTTAGAAAAGATGAGATGTAAGAATAAAGGGGGTCTAAAGAGAAAACACTACCCATATGCACATGAGGCAAAAGCAAACAATTCACTTCTTTCAGTCAAACAAGGGCATACTTTCGATCTAACAATCGCAAAAGTGCTCGGACTACTTTATTTACATGGTGGACTACTACTACTGATGGGGTGGTCTACTAGAAATATTCTTCAGTTGCAGACTCCATGATATCTGCTCCGGCTTCATCAACATAGTCATCATCGCTATCATCTAGGTCCGAGTCACTGTCATCGATGATGATGTAGTCTTCTGGGCGAATCTCCTTGGATTCTTCATCTTCATCTACTGGTGTAGGGCCTCCCATAAATATCCCAATCTTCATTGTTAGGTAGGCATTCTTGTCCACTAATACTTCAATTTCTTCTTCATAATCTTCACGTGTGGCCTTGAGTTCTTCCTCCAGTTCCTTGATTCTTGTCCTTGCCTTCTTCAGGTCTATCATGTCGGCACACATCTAGTTCTCCTGTCGTCGAATGTGCTGGTTTAACTCCTGGATAAAAGATGCAATTGATCTATCCTTCCTGGTGCTGATCATCTCCCAGTGCTCATCTCGGCACCCACAAATCTGGTAGATAGTATCCTTGAGATCATTGCGGTAGACTTCTCCAATGCGTCCCATGGCGATGTGAGCTGACATGCTCTTTCCTAGACTCCAAGTTGGTGCATCAAAAGAAAACTCTATGGGCTCAGTGACTGGCATGAACGTTCTTCCTGGAACTTGAACTTGAATCATCCAGCGCTCTTCTTCAGGTAGAGTGGCGTTGTAGGTTCCGGTGAAGCTTGGTACTCCTATGTTTAGGTATCTAGTGACTTCCTTCAAGTGACGTCCAAAGGGTGTATCTTCATCCGGTTGCGTGAACTTGTTCCTTGCATCCGCCATCCTAAAAGAGTAGAAAAGATGAGGAGTCAGAAGAGAAGAGGGTGAATAGTGATCTAGGTCTTTACCTTAGTGGTCATGTCCTACAGTCAGCGTGTGCTCTCATACCATCTCTGTAGCGACCAGACCTCAAATAGTCTGATCTCTGTGCTCTGGTGTCATCCCTGGATCAGTAATGCTGACACCACACAGTACTCGGGGGATTTATAACAGAGTAGCAATCACACACTTATTACATTGAGTGTCTCGATAGAGAACTTATTACAATAAATATGGCTTAAGGCCCTCTAATAACGATAACAACGGAAGGCTTGGAAGATTAGTGAGTCCATCAACTCCAACGGCATCACTGAGTATAGAACCATGACCTAAAAACCCCTTAATCGTCGTCTCAAAAGTCTGCAACATTAACGTTGCAGCCCGAAACGGGTCAGCACATGGAATATGCTGGCAAGGTAACACATAGAGAGTAATGGAATGAAACAGCTATACTATATGCATATTTGCCTGTTGGAAAGCTCTATGGTTACAGTTTTGCGTAAAGCCAATTTTTCCCTACTACAAAGGAATAAATTTTATTGATCTATCATGGTGGTTGTTAAACATTGAGAATGGTTGACAGCATCCTCAATCCCAATTAAACATCATCATTACAAAACCCAACAAATTAATTTAGAGTAACATGTTGAGATTCACATGATAATCCAGGTACTAGATACTCAAGATGTCCATAACCGGGGACACGGCTAACCATGATTAGTTCAATACACTCTGCAGAGGTTTGTGCATTTTTCCCCACAAGACTCGATCTCCTCCATTTGGTTTCTCGCACTACATGGTGTTTGAGAAGACGGATGACCGAGGCATAGTCTTTCAGAAGCGCTAACACCTTATGATCGGGTAGACCGTACCACCTACATCCCCTACATCTGCTAGTCTACCACTGTAAGAGTTCGCATGACTTAGTCAACTATGCTAGAGCCCATAATAGCTTGTGGCTGCACACGGAAGTTTCTAGCATGAAAAACAAAACAGGCAAATCCTGGATTACCCAGGTGCCTCAATCCACCCAGATGTGTGTTTAAGTTGCCACCTTAAATAAACCCTTAATTAAAAATCTCACATCTGTCATGGATATCACTCACCCAATCCACGTCTACTAGCATAGCATGGCATAATGGCAAATGTAGAAGTAACTCCCAAAGGTTTGATAATATAACAGGTAATAGGTACTACCTCAACTACTTCCCATCCCACAATTTAATTAGATCCTAAGCATGCAACGTTTGAGGTTTGATCTAATGCAATAAAACTGGGTAGTAGGAAAGGTATGATCAAGTGTTACTTGCCTTGCTGATGATCCACGAAATCTAGAGATTCGAAGTAACAGGCGGCGCACTCCGGGTATTCTATCGCAGACAAACAAACAAGCATACAATAAGTACTCATCTAATGCACAGGTGAAAGTCAAATAAGAGAATTAACCAGAAAGTTCAACTTAAGAACTCCGGTTTGCAAAAAGAATCAAATCGAACGAAGCAACGAAAGTCAAATGGCGAAAGAAAACAACTTTGTTCTACTAATCTAGATCTAAGTCAAATTTTATAGTAGCAAAAACTTGTTTATGTTGGTCAAATGGATAGAGGGTCTTGAGACGGAACTCCAGGTGCTTGAATCGCCTGATTCCGATAAACGAGCGAAAAGTTATACTAAAACGAAAATCGGATCAGAAATCGCGATCAGAAAAAAATCGCGGATTTAATCCGAGAAAAAGAAAAACGACGAGCGTTCGCTAGAACGAACGAAGGGACGAACGCTCGCTAATTAAATAAATCGGAAAACCAATCTATTTCAAAAGTGAAACTAAAAAAACGACAAAAACCGAACGGTTTTTCAAAAAAAACGGCAGCATGGATTTCGAGGCGAGGCGAACCTCGGACGGCGGGTCGGGCGGCGGCGGCAGCTGGCGGGTAGGGTTTCGGGGGCGGCGGCTGGGCCTCGGGCTGGCTCCCCCCCGGCTTATAAAGGCTTGGCGGGCCGGAGTCCCGGTCGGACACGGCCCGTAGGTTGGTGCGCGTTTTTTTAATATTAACGCGCATAAGAAAAATAAAAAGAAATACTAAACGGACTCCAAAAATTCTGAAATAAATTTTCCCGGGAATCTAAAATCAAGCCGCACAAGGTGAACATTTATTTGGGGCCTAAATGCAATTTTGAAAAACGCACATTTTTCCTAATTCAACTAAAAACGCACATTTATCTGATTTTATTATTAAATCCTCAATATTTCTTTATTTTGTGAAAGTCATTTTATTCCCTCTCTCATATGTTTGTAATAGAAATAATTGACAATAAAATAATAAAAATCAAATGATTCTATTCTCAAAATTTGATAAAACTCAAATATGAAAATAATGAATTTCCCAACTCTCTCCGTGGGTCCTTGGGTCCTTGAATTTCCCAAGAAAATGTTCCTGTTAAAGCTATAAAAATATTGGCAAGAGGTAAAATTCAAACCAATATTTTTGGAGTCATAGAAATATTTATTTTGGGCATTTGAGTTAATCCAATAATTATTTGCATTGGATTTTATATAGGTGATATATTAACTATATGTCCAATAATTCTGACAATTGTTGAGGGGCTTTGGAATAAGCCATTTAGTCCCTGCAAAAATTGTTAGAAGCAAAAAATTTAGTTTGGTTCAAAAACCAAATTAAAACAAATGTCAGAAATAGAAAACAGGAACCAAAACACACACAAAAGGGCAAGAACCCTGAAAATGCATTCAGTGAAGCCAAAATGCCCTAAAAATAGTTTTGGTAATTTTGGAAAGAGCTATACATCAAACCAAAATTCTGGAACATTTTTATGGAATAGTTTGGGACATTGAATTTAAATCATATTGTATTTGAATTTGGATCTATATTCTTAATGTATAGAATATATATATTCAAATAACTTTGAAATATTTTATGTGCATCAGGAACAGTCGAGTTAGCAACATAAAAATATTCAAAGGTTTATTGACACTGTTTGAATTCTATTTTGAATTTGAAAACAGTGGCAAAAGACAGAAAAAAACATAAAGAAAATAGAAAAGGACAGACAGAGAGGGTGAAGCCCAGCCATTTCCCTGGCCGGCCCAGCTGGCTGGCCCAGCCCACCAGTAGCTTGCCAGTCGTCTTCAACCCCCACCGACCGAAGCAGTTGCGTGCTGGACGCGCGCGCGTCGACGCCACCTCCTGCTTCGCGCTGTCCCGCGTGCCCCCATCCCTCTCCCCTCGCCAGGGAGATGCCCAGAGCCCTCTCTCCCTCTCCCCTCTCTCCTCTGGACGCCTCCCTCTCCCTAGCGCCCGTCCCCAAGAGAACCGAGCACTGCCGTGACCGCCGCTCGTTGTTGCCACGTCCACCGGCCCTCCCTCGCCCATCCAACATGCTCCAAAGATCCGCCACGCCGTCCCCGTCAACTCCACCGAGCCACATGAGCTGGGAAGGACTGCAACTCCCTCGACGTTGCCCTCTTCTACCTCGGGCCACCGAGATTGCCGGTGCCGATTCGCGCCACCCGGGTCGTCCCCAGCCCCGCTATCCGCACCCTTCACCTCGTCGTGAGCCCTGGTCCCTTTTCCCCCTTCTCCCCTCGCCGTCCTCGTGTCGTAGCGCAGTACCCCACAAGCTCCCGCGCCGCCGTCCGCCATGGCCGGCAGGCCCGTGCTCCTGAGCTCTTCCCCTCACGATCGAGCATAGCAACGCGCTCAGCGCGTCTCCAGGAGCTCAAAACACCCAACTGCTGCTCCTAACGTGCTTTGAGGCGTCGACTTGGTCGATGCCTGAACTCCGGCCGCCGCCTCCATGGTCGTGGCCGTCGTTTCCGGTGACCCCGCGGCCTCCCGAGCAGTCAGCTAGATGCGGGCGTGTGCGGGCTATCTTCTGGTGGCCTTCGCGCGTCCACCCGCCACCTATAGCGCAACCCCGGCGAGCTTCCGCCGTAGCTTTGGTCGCCGCCGACGGAACTCCGGCCAGAGCTGACGTGGCGCGGTCGTTAGCGCTAATCCCCCTAATTAGCTACCTCACTTCCACTGACTATGGGCCCCAGTGCCCACTAATCTTGTAATTAGGCTAAACACAGACTTGTTTAACTCTGTGATAGTAACGTGTGGACCCCACACGTCAGGTTTGACTCCAGCCAGCACTGTTTACTTGTTGACGCAAGCATGACGCAGTAATTGACTTTCTGGATTTTAAATAAATCAGGAAATTCCAGAAAATGCCCAAAACTTATGAAAATCATAGAAAATTATCTATAACTCCAAATAAGACAAATTATATATGAACAATTATCAGAAAAATCCAATCTATCCATTTATGCTAGTTTCATGCATGTTAGAACACTTTAGCCTTGCTGTTTAGGTGAAACAAGTTAATGCACTAATATGACTTCATAAAATGGGTTTGAATTTGAATCCTTGGTTCAACTGGACTCATTTCAATATGTTCTAGCTTGCATTAGCCCAAAACACATTCATATTGCCATGTCATAGCATGCATCATATTCTTGCATATAGTCATGTGTTGATTGAGTTCTTTCTCAGTTGTCGGTGTTTGTTCCCTCTCGATAGACGTGGTTCCGACGATGTGATCGATGACACCGATGAAGAACTATACTATCCTCAGAAGTGCCAGGCAAGCAAACCCCCCTTGTTCATTCCGATATGATCCCACTCTCTCGCTCCTCACTAGTAGAAAACAGGGTTTGGTCCTGGCCGGGTCAGCCCATTAGTCCCGGTTCAGTAACCGGGACCAATGGGGGCATTGGTCCCAGTTCGTGAGCCCAGGGGGCCGGCCAAGCCACGTGGGCCATTGGTCCCGGTTCATCTAGACCTTTTGGTCCCGGTTGGTGGGACGAACCGGGACCAATGGGCCTCGCTCCTGGCCCACAACCATTGGTCCCGGTTCGTGCCTCAAACCGGGACTAAAGATTAGACCTTTAGTCCCGGTTTGAGGCACGAACCGGGACTAGTGGGGTTGAGACCTTTAGTCCCGGTTCGTGCCACGAACTGGTACTAAAGGTCCCATTTTCAAACTCTACCCCCTCCCTCTTGTGGATCGCCTTTTCAGTTTTAAAAAGAATAAAAGAAAATAATGGAAATGTCAAAAAAATAAAAGAAAATAAGTTTCCCATGTGATATGTGGTCTAGTTTTTGGGAAAATTTGCAAATGTGAATTTTGACTTTATTTGCAAAATCTCTCTGAAATTTGTAAAAATGGGCATAACTTTTCCATACTAACTCGGATGAAAAAGTTTTTTATATGAAAAATCATCTACTTGAAAAGTTACATCCGAATTTATACGGGGGAACCCCGTTAAACGTTTTCAAAATCCTCAAAAACCTAATAGAAAAAAGTTACGGGGCTTTTAAGATCTAGAGTGAAAAAATCAAAAAAAATTCAAACAGTGGGCAAACTGTGGTCAAACAATGGTCAAACTAATTATTCCAGAATATTAGTGTTACTAAATAACTATTTCAGTTATTTCAATTTTGGTCAAATCTGGTCAAACTGTGGTCAAACTGTGGTCAAACAATGGTCAAACTAATTATTCAAGAAATATTAGTGTTACTAAATAATTATTGTTTTTTAAAACAATAGTTTCAAAATAAAACTATGAAATGTGTCACTTCATGCTCAAGCAAAATTCCTGAAGGTTAATAGGATCGACATCTTAGTATTGTCAGGAAAACAACAAGTGCAGACTTGGAGCGAGGGAGAATAGAACCCAGAAGTTAAGCGTGCTCAGGCTGGGGGAGTGGGAGCATGGGTGACCGTTCGGGAAGTTAGATGATTTGGAATGATGAGGGGTGATTAGAGGATAAATTGAGAAGTGATGAGGGGTGGTGATTACAGACTAGAGGTTAAAATAATTCAGAAATTTGAAAATAAAAAAAATTCAAAAAAAATTCGAATTTTTTTTTCAAAAAAATAAATCGTAAAATTTCCTTTAGTCCCGGTTTGTGTTACCAACCGGGACTAAAGGTGGAGCTCCACGTGGCCGCGCCCTTTAGTCCCGGTTCTGGATTGAACCGGGACTAAAGGGATAGGCATTAGTACCGACACTTTAGTCCCGGTTCCAGAACCGGGACTAAAGGCCCTTATGAACCGGGACAAAAGGCCCTTTTTCTACCAGTGCCTGCTCTCTTTTACTGCATTAGGACAACACCGTTTCAACTGTTACATGCTGCGGTAGCTGAACCCCTTTCCTCTGCATGACCTGTCATTGCCACGGTAAATAGATGAAACCCACTAGCATGAGTAGGAATTGTTTGAGCCCTGATGTGCCTACTCATTCATGCTTGTTGTCATGCCTGCTACTGCTTAGAGTTGAGTCTGGTCTGATTCATCGGGAATGAACCAGGACTAAAGGGATAGGCATTAGTACCGACACTTTAGTC
>NC_041384.1:750834434-750855338 GCF_002162155.2 Triticum dicoccoides
GTTCCAGAACCGGGACTAAAGGCCCTTATGAACCGGGACAAAAGGCCCTTTTTCTACCAGTGCCTGCTCTCTTTTACTGCATTAGGACAACACCGTTTCAACTGTTACATGCTGCGGTAGCTGAACCCCTTTCCTCTGCATGACCTGTCATTGCCACGGTAAATAGATGAAACCCACTAGCATGAGTAGGAATTGTTTGAGCCCTGATGTGCCTACTCATTCATGCTTGTTGTCATGCCTGCTACTGCTTAGAGTTGAGTTTGGTCTGATTCATCGGGAATGAATTGGAATGTGGTGAACATGTCCTACCGTTGAGAGCTAAGTGTGTGAACACAATTTGGTAAAGGTAGCGGTGAGAGGCCATGTAGGAGTACATGGTGGGTTGTCTCATTGCAGCCATCCTCAGGAACTGAGTCTTGTGTTTGTGATCCATGAACAGTTACTACCACACATTGGGTTCCGGTAACTCGGCCCCTCTCAGCTTATTAATCAACTCGATCTTTGTCCACGACTTGCAACTAGTTTCTGGTGTTTGTAGATAGTGTTAGTAGTCTACCAAGTGGCACCCGGTATAGGTGGGCTTGGGACATACTAGGCACAGTGGCACGGTGTACCAAGTGGCACCCGGATGGTGGGCTTGGGAACCCTGCACACATCGTTTTGGGCCGTGAGCGACACCCCGGCCGGATCTCCTTGCGGATGGAACCCGAATAGGCGATAAACCTGGACTAGAGACTTGTTGGTTAGTCAGGCCGTGGCCGACTCCCTCGCCCGGCTTCCGCTTGAAGGTTGCCGAGGTACATGACGTGTACAGGGTGATAAGTGGCGAGAGCGTGTGTGAAGAAGTACACCCCTGCAGGGTTATCATTATCTATTTGAATAGCCGGATTCCTCTGATATGGAAACTTGGACCCCTTGCATAGTTCATAGACAAGTGGAACTGGATACTCTAAAATGCGCAAGATAAGTGTGAGTGCTATGGATGGTGTTCTCGCCGGGAGACGGGGCGGATCCATAGTGGTGTATTGGTATGGTGAATTTGTGGACTCGTGTGCGCCACCTCAAAGAGTTACTTGCAGTCGTAGTTCAGGATAGCCACCGAGTCAAAGCTGGCCTGCTGCAGTTAAACTCCACCACCCCCTTTGTTGATACCGATGCATATGTGGTTAGTTCTGATGTAAGTCTTGCTGGGTACATTTGTACTCATGTTTGCTTATTTTATGTTTTGCAGAGAGACTTCAGTCCCGCTAGTAGTTCCGCTTGGACTTCGACGTTTAGCTCGTTACCTCAGCTACGATCTTGTACCCTTGGGAGGGTCTTGTAGATAGTCAGGCTTCTGACCCTTCTTTTGTACTTTTCTGTACTCAGACAAGTTATGCTTCCGCGTGTGCTTTGACTTGTATGCTCTAAATGTTGGGTCATGAGACCCATGTTTGTAATACCTCGCTCCTCGGAGCCTAATGAATAAATACTTTGAGTCGTAGAGTTATGTTCTGATGCCATGTTGTATTTGCACATATCGAGCATATTATGTGTATGATTGAATGCTTGGTATGTGTGGGATCCGACAACCTAGTGGTTTATCCTTGGTAGCCTCTCTTATGGGCAAATGTAGTCTTGTGCTTCCATGACCCATAGTAGTCCGCTACAGCCCGGTTCACCGGAGTCCTGCTAGCCTAGCACTACTGCTCAGGACACTTGACTGGCCGGCATGTGTTTCACTTCGTTCCTGTGTCTGTCCCTTCGGGGAAATGTCACGCGGTGACATCCGGAGTCCTGCCTAGCCTGCTATAGCCCGGGTTACCGGAGTCCTGTTAGCCCAGTGCTATAGCCCGGATTCACATGCTGCTGACCGACATGCTCGAAGTTGATTCATGTATGCCTGTCCCCATGGGTTAGTGCCTCTTTGTGTTCACGACTAGCCATGTCGGCCCGGGTTCTCTGTTATATGGATGCTAGCGACACTATCATATACGTGAGCCAAAAGGCACAAACGGTCCCGGGCCCTGTTAAGGCGACACCCGTGGGAATACCGTGCGTGAGGCCACAAAGTGATATGAGGTGTTACCAGCTAGATCGATGTGACTTGGAATCGGGGTCCTGACAGCTTTGGTATCAGAGCCTGACTGCCTGTAGGATTACCAAGCCAAACTGGTCGAAGTCGTGTCTAGAAATGCTTTAGTTATATAAGGGAATTGATTGTGGATGGGAACGTAAGGCCCTTTTTACTCCTTCTCCTCATGACCTTCTGATCTGAGTCATCCTATCTTTTCTATGGGGTTAAGAACTAGGCTTCTCTTCTATCTCTCAGGATGACGTGTTACGAAACCGTAGTTGCCTAGGATTGTTGAGTTCAAGCCTCAGTTCAGTTCCTACTACCTCCATATGTTCATAGCCGGCCTCAGAACCTTGATATTGTGATATTGAGTGGTTATGCCACCATTTTTGCAGGATGTCTCAAATCATTTTGAGCATTTACAGCCGTTATGCTCTCCGAGTCATTCCAGGTTTCTAAATAATCTAATGCATTAGCAAATCCTTCCTCCGTTCCCGATGTACTTTTGGTCAGAATAAGCACACTAGCTAGAGAGTTGAGATACTCTGCTGCCCCGACATATATGTTGGAGCTATTATTATGACCCTAGGTGTCTTAGAGGGTCACCTAGTAATCTAGCAATGTTTTGTGTTCCCAGTGTGATGAATCTGGCCACCATTCTCAAAAGCATCCCGTGATGCCACTTAGTAGTAGGCATTCTACTCTTGGGTTTTGAACCCGAGATTCACCCTACTTCATGTTGTTAGTATTTGCTAGTTCCCTTAAGATATTAGTAACCTTGTGATAGTCCTTGAGGCCCATGGTATATCGTTCTTCCAATACCATGAGCCAATATGGCAAAAGTTCCTTTGAACCAAAAGATCACAACCAGAGTGCTCTTGATGAGCTCTTCATTCTATATTGTCACTCTGCCAATTCTATTTCTCCGCATGGGTTATCCAGAAGAAACCTGTTGGACTTAGTTCAACATACTAATCTATGCATCCACAACTCAAAATGTTATATGTTCCTTGAGTTGTTACTCTTCACCTGTATTCCGACCATTGTCTATCATTCGATAGTCAAGAGTATGTCTGCAATCATGTTCATTGATGGCTATTATTCTTGTGGTCCGTCAAGCCGTTCTGGTTCAGCATGACTAGGAGAAAAACAAAACTCCAGTACCTCATCCATATCCAGGATTGGGTCAAAGTAGTTGTATTTCACAGATCAAAATGCCAATCCATCTTTTGCTTTGTTTTACCTTGGAATGTTACCATATTTATGTCAGGAATGTCATGAGAATTGCACCGCCTCTTATGAACTCTTGACGCAGTGATCCTTCTCTCCATCATTATTCATTCCTCGGTTCCGTGTTGTTGTAACCGGAATGCCGACGAGTGAACCATGATGTGTGAAATCAATACTCCTAGCAACTGTGTTGCTTGGTAGTTATGGACATTATTATCATTCTTAGCGTGTTGGTTATCGAATCACTATTCTAGGATTGATCGTGCTGCCTTGTCCTTATTTCTAGTGCATTATTCGATCAATGAGTTAGGATTGTGTCAAACCCTTGCTCTATTGGTCACATTGTCTTGCCTCGCAAAGCAAGATTGTTCTCGAGCTTCGTAACATATTGGTGGTTCGTGAATTTCTGAATATCTTCTCAGAAGTGTTACCAGGTTGTCACCTGACTGCTATGTAGAGTTCGTGATCAAGTTGGTTTCTTGTAAACCACTCCTTCTCCAAGAATCTGTGTTGGATACCCCTAAGCTAGTTGGTCAAGCTAAATAACAACTTGGAGAGTTGGAAGAAAAAAGCTTAATCCACTTAGTTCACTCCAAAGGGGATATCTTGTGTGTGTGTGTTGACGAGAGATGATACCTTCATCGATTGTTCCTCGTGATCGGTTGTTGAATCTATCATCTTGTCCAAACCTTGATTTGAGTGTGGGCTATCGTCAAATCAAGTTAGAGCCAACGATATATATAATGTTGTCTTACTCATGGTTGTTCCTCGAGCATACACCATTACATCCTTCGGTCTGACCAATACTATCACATTGTTCACATAATGGTGGAATTCCAGTGATATGGAAATTCCGATGAGTTGCTGTTGAGCCCATCAGCAGCATCTTGTCTCCTCCATGATTCATGTTGAACATTGAGCTAGTGTTGGAACTTTCGCAATCATTGCCTTCGTGTTCAGCTCATGAGGTATATGTTTGGGTGAAAGAAGTGATTTTCTCTAAGTTCAGGTGCATTAGGTGTAAGTTGCCGCCATGAATTTGAGAAAGGATTGTTTTGTTTCCCTTGGAATCATCCCAAATCAGTCATGCATATGTGCGAAGTATTCTATGGTTTGGTAGATTAATTACCTCCACTCCATATGTGTTCCTAGCACTCCAAGCCACTGATTGATTTGTTCAAGGAGAAGAAGTTCCTTTTTAAGAGCTAACCCGAGCTTAATCAAGGACTTCGTTATCCGCAATGATGGGTCCCCACCTGAACTCGGTAGTGTTTCATTGTAAGAGTACTACGTGGTCATGCTTGTCTGGGACAGCGTGTTCACATGTTTGTAGCAGAACCAGCTCATGTTTTGGGGCTTACCACCGTAGTCCATTTCCCGAGAATCCTGCAACGTCATCTCATCGACTTGTGTTGCAAATTTCATTTTTTTCTCTAGACTTGATGAGTATGGAATATCCTGACACCAACTAGATCTGAATCTCAGGCAGATATGATGGTTGGAACATTTTCCAAGAACTATAAAATTGGTCTTTCTGTAACCGGTAAAGTGGATGTCGTGGCCAACACACCCAGCCAAAAGACCTATTATTGTAGTATCATGATTGGGGAAGTTGGCCACCTCCCCATAAGGATTTCGTAGGATTTTCTCCAGAAGTTGTTCTTTATGGATCCTTTGTATTCCGAAGTCCGACCACTACTTGATGGCTATGTTGATGCTTTAAGCATGACCGTAGTAACCAGTACATCATGGAGAACATTAGAAGCGGAGTGCTAAATGTCTCTCGGTTGATCATCCAAATTTCGTTTCCTTAGCCTCGCTAAGGTGAAATCTGAGAAAGGGTTGTCTTTCTATGCATCTGCATTATACATCTCTATTCGTAAAGGTAGTAAGATGTGTTGCCAGGATCCTCGATACGGATGTTGGTAGAACCTTGATGAATATGGAAATGCTCAAGTTCTTGAGAGCACGCGCAAGCAAAATCGTCCATTACGTTGTCTTCAACCAGGTAGTCCACATCATTCATTCTAGTTCGAGTATGCCATTTTTTCGAGCTCCTTCACACGATCGTTTGTGATTGCATGTGGCTGGTATAAAGAGTTTCAATGATCTTTGTATCAAAAGTAATTCTTTTTGCCACTTAAGGGAAATGCTCTACGAGTCACCTTTCCCTAAGGTGTCCTGTTATGGAATCATGGCAATTACCTCCTCGCTACTTTGAAACCATGCACCATCCTACTCCAGCGTGGAATTGTTGCCTACCAATTTGAACCCTTGTCATCTATTACCTTCCATCTCTCTCGATGTGTGTCTTGTCTCTCAGCTCCAGAGAAGTTACTATGTCTCATTCCATGAGTTGATATTGTGATCATTAAGATGATCCTAAGTTGCTCGAACCTCAGGAAGGTCGATTCTTCTTAAATTCTCCCTTTCTACTCATTGTCATGTTGGATGTAGTTCTCAAAGCAAGACGTCGAGATCAAGGTGATGCAATGAATCAACATCCTCAAGAAAGACATCTGGATCGTGAAGATTGTGTTAGCTTGTGTCCCTCTGTCTTCTTACCTCACGACTTGAATCTCGGGACGAGATTCTTGTTTAGTAGGGGTGAGCTGTCACATCCCTAGCTTCTGGTGCTGCCTAGTGTTTGCATCTTGCTTGCATCATGTTTAAATTTCTGAAAGTTGAATTGGGGAAAGCTGAAAGCCTCAGAAATCATTTCAAAAAAATGATCAACATTAAAAATTGCTTCAAATAAACCCAAGAAAATGTTCCTGTTAAAGCTATAAAAATATTGGCAAGAGGTAAAATTCAAACCAATATTTTTGGAGTCATAGAAATATTTATTTTGGGCATTTGAGTTAATCCAATAATTATTTGCATTGGATTTATATAGGTGATATATTAACTATATGTCCAAAAATTCTGATAATTGTTGAGGGGCTTTGGAATAAGCCATTTAGTCCCTGCAAAAATTGTCAGAAGCGGAAAAATTAGTTTGGTTCAAAAACCAAATTAAAACAAATGTCAGAAATAGAAAGCAGGAACCAAAACACACAAAAAAAGGGCAAGAACCCTGAAAATGCATTCAGTGAAGCCGAAATGCCCTAAAAATAGTTTTGGTAATTTTGGAAAGAGTTATACATCAAACCAAAATTCTGGAACATTTTTATGGAATAGTTTGGGACATTGAATTTAAATCATATTGTATTTGAATTTGGATCTATATTCTTAATATATAGAATATATATATTCAAATAACTTTGAAACATTTTATGTGCATCAGGAACAATCCAGTTAGCAACATAAAAATATTCAAAGGTTTATTGGCACTGTTTGAATTCTGTTTTGAATTTGAAAATAGTGGCAAAAGACAGAAAAAAACAGAAAGAAAATAGAAAAGGACAGACAGAGAGAGAGAAGCCTAGCCACTTATCTGGCCGACCCAGCTGGCTGGCCCAGCCCACCAGTAGCTTGCCAGTCGTCTACAACCCCCGCCGGCCGGAGCAGCTGCGTGTTGGACGCGCGCGCGTCGACGCCACCTCCTGCTTCGCGCTATCCCGCGTGCCCCCATCCCTCTCCCCTTGCCAGGGAGATGCCCAGAGCCCTCTCTCCCTCTCCCCTCTCTCCTCTGGACGCCTCCCTCTCCCTAGCGCCTGTCCCCAAGAGAACCGAGCACTGCCGTCGCCGCCGCTTGTTGTTGCCACGGCCACTGGCCCTCCCTCGCCCATCCAACATGCTCTAGAGATCCGCCACGCCGTCCCCGTCAACTCCACCGAGCCACATGAGCTGGGAAGGACTGGAACTCCCTCGACATTGCTGTCTTCTACCTCGGGCCACCGAGATCGCCGGCACCGATTCGTGCCACCTGGGTCGTCCCCAGCCCCGCTGTCCGCACCCTTCACCTTGTCGTGAGCCCTGGTCCCTTTTCCCCCTTCTCCCCTCGCCGTCCTCGTGTCGCAGCGCAGTACCCCATGAGCTCCCGCGCCGCTGTCCGCCATGGCCAGCAGGCCCGTGCTCCTGAGCTCTTCCCCTCACGATCGAGCATAGTAACGCGCTCAGCGCGTCTCCAGGAGGTCAAAACACCGAACCGCTGCTCCTAACGTGCTTTGAGGCGTCGACTTGGTCGATGCCCGAACTCAGGCCGCCGCCTCCATGGTCGTGGTCGTCGTTTCCGGCGACCCCGCGGCCTCCCGAGCAGCCAGCTAGATGCGGGCGTGTGCAGGCTATCTTCTGGTGGCCTTCGCGCGTCCACCCGCCGCCTATAGTGCAACCCCGATGAGCTTCCGCCGTAGCTTTGGTCGCCACCGACGGAACTCCAGCGAGAGCTGACGTGGCGCGGTCGTTAGCGCTAATCCCCCCTAATTAGCCACCTCACTTCCACTGATTGTGGGCCCCAGTGCCCACTAATCTTGTAATTAGGCTAAACACAGACTTGTTTAACTCTATGACACTGACGTGTGGACCCCACACGTCAGGTTAAACTCCAGCCAGCGCTGTTGACTTGCTGACGCAAGCATGACGCAGTAATTGACTTTCTGGATTTTAAATAAATCAGGAAATTCCAGAAAATGCCCAAAACTTCTAAAAATCATAGAAAATTATCTATAACTCCAAATAAGACTTGGTTCATTTATGCTAGTTTCATGCATGTTAGAACACTTTAACCTTGCTGTTTAGGTGAAACAAGTTAATGCACTAATATGACTTCATAAAATGGGTTTGCATTTGAATCCTTGGTTCAACTGGACTCATTTCAATATGTTCTAGCTTGCATTAGCCCGAAACACATTCATATTGCCATGTCATAGCATGCGTCATATTGTTGCGTATCGTCTTGTGTTGATTGAGTTCTTTCTCAGTTGTCGGTGTTTGTTCCCTCTCGATAGACGTGGTTCCGACGATGTGATCGATGACACCAATGAAGAACTATACTATCCTCAGAAGTGCCAGGCAAGCAAACCCCCCTTGTTCATTCTGATATGATCCCACTCTCTCGCTCCTGCTCTCTTTTACTACATTAGGACAACACCGTTTCAACTGTTACATGTTGCGGTAGCTGAACCCCTTTCCTCTGCATGACCTGTCATTGCCACGGTAAATAGATGAAACCCACTAGCATGAGTAGGAATTGTTAGAGCCCTGATGTGCCTACTCATTCATGCTTGTTGTCATGCCTGCTACTGCTTAGAGTTGAGTCCGGTCTGATTCATCGGGAATGAATTGGAATGTGGTGAACATGTCCTACCGTTGAGAGCTAAGTGTGTGAACACGATTTGGTAAAGGTAGCGGTTAGAGGCCATGTAGGAGTACATGGTGGGCTGTCTCATTGCAGCCATCCTTAGGAACTGAGTCCTGTGTTTGTGATCCATGAACATTTACTACCACACATTGGGTTCCGGTAACTCGGCCCCTCTTGGCTTATTAATCAACTCGATCTCTATCCAGGAGTTGCAACTAGTTTCTTGTGTTTGTAGGTAGTGTTTGTAGTCTACCATGTGGCACCCGTTACAGGTGGGCTTGGGACAGACTAAGCACAGTGGCACGGTGTACCAAGTGGCACCCGGATGGTGGGCTTGGGAACCCTGCACACATCGTTTGGGGCTGTGAGCGACACCCCGGCCGGATCTCCTTGCGGATGGAACCCGAATAGGCGATAAACCTGGACTAGAGACTTGTTGGTTAGTCAGGTCGTGGCCGACTCCCTCGCCCGGCTTCCGCTTGAAGGTTGCCGAGGTACATGATGTGTATAGGGCGATAAGTGGCGAGAGCGTGTGTGAAGAAGTACACCCCTGCAGGGTTATCATTATCTATTCGAATAGCCGGATTCCTCGGATATGGAAAGTTGGACCCCTTGCATAGTTCATAGACAAGTGGAACTGGATACTCTAAAATGCGCAAGATAAGTGTGAGTGCTATGGATGGCGTTCTCGCAGGGAGACGGGAGCGGATCCATAGTGGTGTATTGGTATGGTGAATTTGTGGACTCGTGTGCGCCACCTCAAAGAGTTACTTGCAACTGTAGTTCAGGATAGCCACTGAGTCAAAGCTGGCCTGCTGCAGTTAAACTCCACCACCCCATTTGTTGATACCAATGCATATGTAGTTAGTTCTGATGTAAGTCTTCCTGGGTACATTTGTACTCACATTTGCTTATTTTATGTTTTGCAGAGAGACTTCAGTCCCGCTAGTAGTTCCGCTTAGACTTCGACATTTAGCTCGTTACCTCGGCTACGATCTTGTACTCTTGGGAGGGTCTTGTAGATAGTCACGCTTCTGAGCCTTCTTCTTTTGTACTTGTCTGTACTCAGACAAGTTAAGCTTCCTTGTGTGCTTTGACTTGTATGCTCTGAATGTTGGGTCATGAGAACCATGTTTGTAATACCTCGCTCCTCGGAGCCTAATGAATAAATACTTTGAGTCATAGAGTTATGTTGTGATGCCATGTTGTATTTGCACATATCGAGCATATTATGTGTATGATTGAAATGCTTGGTATGTGTGGGATCCGACAACCTAGTGGTTTATCCTTGGTAGCCTATCTTATGGGGAAATGTAGTCTTGTGCTTCCATGAGCCATAGTAGTCCGCTACAGCCCGGTTCACCGGAGTCCTGCTAGCCCAGCACTACTGCTCAGGACACTTGATTAGCCGGCATGTGTTTCACTTCGTTCATGTGTTTGTCCCTTCGGGGAAATGTCACGCGGTGACATCCGGAGTCCTGCCTAGCCTGCTACAGCTCGGGTTACCGGAGTCCTGTTAGCCTAGTGCTACAGCCCGGATTCACACGCTGCTGACCGACATGCTCGAAGTTGATTCATGTATGCCTGTCCCCATGGGTTATTGGCACTTTGGGTTCACGACTAGCCATGTCGGCCTAGGTTCTCTTCATATGGATGCTAGCGACACTATCATATACGTGAGCCAAAAGGCGCAAACGGTCCCGGGCCCTGGTAAGGCGACACCCATGGGAATACCGCGCGTGAGGCCGCAAAGTGATATAAGGTGTTACCAGCTAGATCGATGTGACTTGGAATTGGGGTCCTGACAAATATGATGATGGGGGTTATGTGGAGAAGACAAAAAAGGAGAAAGTCTCACATCGACGCGGCTAATCAATGGGCTACGGAGATGCCCATCAATTGATGTCAATGCAAGGAGTAGGGATTGCCATGCAACAGATGCACTAGAGCTATAAATGTATGAAAGCTCAACAAAACAAACTAAGTGGGTGTGCATCCAACTTGCTTGCTCACGAAGACCTAGGGCACTTCAGGAGGCCCATTGTTGGAATATACAAGCCAAGTTCTATAATGATAATTTCCCACTAGTATATGAAAGTGACAAAACAAGAGACTCTCTATCATGAGGATTATGGTGCTACTTTGAAGCACAAGTGTGGCAAAGGATAGTAGAATTGTCCCTTCTCTCTTTTTCTCTCATTTTTTTGGGCCTTCTCTTTTTTATGCCCTTTCTCTTTTTTGGGGCCTTCTCTTTTTTATGGCTTTTATCTTTTCTTTTATTCCTCACTTGGGACAATGCTCTAGAGAATGATGATCATCACACTTCTATTTATTTACAACTCGATACTAGAACAAAGTATGACTCTATATGAATGCCTCCGGTGGTGTACCGAGATATGCAATGAACCAAGAGTGACATGTATGAAATAATTATGAACGGTGGCTTTGCCACAAATACTATGTCAACTACATGATCATGCTAAGCAATATGACAATGATGAACGTGTCATGATAAACGAAATGGTGGAAAGTTGCATGGCAATATATCTCGGAATGGCTATGGAAATGCCATAATAGGTAGGTATGGTGGATGTTTGGAGGAAGATATAAGGAGGTTTATGTGTGAAAGAGCGTATCATATCACGGGGTTTGGATGCACCGGCGAAGTTTGCACCAACTATCAATGTGAGAAAGGGCAATGCACGGTACCGAAGAGGCTAGCAATGATGGAAGGGTAAGAGTGCGTATAATCCATGGACTCAACATTAGTCATAAAGAACTCAGATACTTATTGCAAAAATCTACAAGTAATCAAAAACCAACTATTACGCGCATGCTCCTAGGGGGATAGATTGGTAGGAAAAGACCATCGCTCGTCCCCGACCGCCACTCATAAGGAAGACAATCAAATAACACCTCATGATTCAAATTTTTTTACACAACGTTTACCATACGTGCATGCTACTGGACTTGCAAACTTCAACACAAGTATTCCTCAAATTCACAACTACCCAACAAGCATAACTTTGATATCACTATCTCCATATCTTATCCATAGTCCATTGAATCTTCACGCAAAACTTGAAAACTTCACAACACAAAACTTAACAGAAAACTCGTGAGCTCCATTAGCGAAAGAAAACAAAACACCACTTCAAGGTACTGTAATGAACTCATTCTTTATTTATATTGGTGTTAAACCTACTTATTCCAACTTCTCTATAGTTTATAAACTATTTTACTAGCCATAGATTCATCAAAATAAGCAAACAACACACGAAAAATAGAATCTGTCAAAAACAGAATAGTCTGTAGTAATCTGGATCAAACGTATACTTGTGGAACTCATAAAATTCTCAAATAAGTTTCTGGACGTTAGGAATTTATCTAGTAATCATCTGCAAAAATAATTAACTAAATATCACTCTCCAATAAAAAATGGCAGCAATTCTCGTGACCGCTAAAGTTTCTGTTTTTTACAGCAAGATCAACAAGACTTTCCCCATGTCTTCCCAACGGGTCTACTTGGCACAAACACTAATTAAAACATAAAAAACACATATAAACAGAGGCTAGTTGAATTATTTATTACTAAACAGGAAAAAAAAGCAAGGAACCAAAATAAAACTGGGTTGCCTCCCAACAAGCGCTATCATTTAATGCCCCTAGCTAGGCATGATGATTTCAATGATGGTCACATAAAAGATAAGAATTTTAAGGTAAAGAGGGCATCATGAAGAATATGACTAGCACATTTAAACCTAACCCACTTCCTATGCATAGGGATTTTGTGATCAAACAACTTATGGGAACAATAATCAACGGGCATAGGGAGGCATTCAAAACGTTAAGCATATAGAGAGGAAACTTGATATTATTGCAATTCTTACAAGCATATATTCCTCCCTCATAATAATTTTCAGTAGCATCATGAATGAATTCAACAATATATCCAGCACCTAAAGCGTTCTTTTTGTGATCTACAAGCATAGAAAATTTACTAGTCTCCACATAAGAAAATTTATTCTCATCAATAGTAGTGGGACAAAACTCAACAAAATAACTATCATGTGAAGCATAATCCAATTGAAAATAAAATCATGATGACAAGTTTCGTGGTTATATTTATTCTTTATAGCATACGTGTCATCACAATAATCATCGTAAGTAGGAGCCATGCTTTCATCATAATAAATTTTCTCATCGAAACTTGGGGGACTAAACATATCATCTTCATCAAACATAGCATCCCCAAGCTTGTGGCTTTGCATATCATTAGCATCATGGATATTCAAGGAATTCATACTAACAACATTGCAATCATGCTCATCATTCAAATATTTAGTGCCAAACATTCTAATGCATTCTTCTTCTAGCACTTGATCACAATTATCGAAATCCTTATTTTCATGATAGATATTAAAAAGATGAAGCATATGACGTAACCTTAATTCCATTTTTTTGTAGTTTTCTTTTATAAACTAGACTCGTGCTAAAACAAGAAACAAAAAGATTCGATTGCAAGATCTAAAGATATCCCTTCAAGCGCTAACCTCCCCGGCAACGGCGCCAGAAAAGAGCTTCATGTCTACTACACAACCTTCTTCTTGTAGACGTTGTTGGGCCTCCAAGTGCAGAGGTTTGTAGGACAGTAGCAAATTTCCCTTAAGTGGATGACCTAAGGTTTATCAATCCGTAGGAGGCGTAGGATGAAGATGGTCTCTCTCAAGTAACCGTGCAACCAAATAACAAAGAGTCTCTTGTGTCCCCAACACACCCAATACAATGGTAAATTGTATAGGTGCACTAGTTCGGCGAAGAGATGGTGATACAAGTGCAATATGGATAGTAGATAATAGTTTTTGTAATCTGAAAATATAAACACAACAAGGTAACTAATGGTAAAAGTGAGCACAAACGGTATTGCAATGCGTTGAAACAAGGCCTAGGGTTCATACTTTCACTAGTGCAAGTCCTCTCAACAATAATAACATAATTGGATCACATAACTATCCCTCAACATGCAACAAAGAGTCACTCCAAAGTCACTAATAGCGGAGAGCAAACGAAGAGATTATGGTACGGTACGAAACCACCTCAAAGTTATTCTTTCCAATCAATCCGTTGGGCTATTCCTATAAGTGTCACAAACAGCCCTAGAGTTCGTACTAGAATAACACCTTAAGACACAAATCAACCAAAACCCTAATGTCACCTAGATACTCCAATGTCACCTCAAGTATCCGTGGGTATGATTATACGATATGCATCACACAATCTCAGATTCATCTATTCAACCAACACATAGAACCTCGAAGAGTGCCCCAAAGTTTCTACTGGAGAGTCAAGACGAAAACGGGTGCCACCCCCTATGCATAGACTCCCAAGGTGATGGAACCCGCAAGTTGATCACCAAAACATACATCAAGTGGATCAATGGAATAACCCATTGTCAGCACGGTTATCCCACGCAAGACATACATAAAGTGTTCTCAAATCCTTAAAGACTCAATCCGATAAGATAACTTCAAAGGGAAAACTCAATCCATTACAAGAGAGTAGAGCGGGAGAAACATCATGAGATCCAACTATAATAGCAAAGCTCGCGATACATCAAGAACACGAGAGAGAGAGATAGAGAGATCAAACAGATAGCTACTGGTACATACCCTCAGCCCCAAAGGAGAACTACTCCCTCCTCGTCATGGAGAGCACCGGGATGATGAAGATGGCCATGGGAGAGGGAGTCCCCCCTCCGGCAGGGTGCCTGAAAGAGTCTAGATTGGTTTTCGGTGGCTACGGAGGCTTCTAGCGGCGGAACTCCCAATCTATTGTGCTCTCCGATCGTTTTAGGGTATATAGATATATATAGGCGGAAGAAATACTTCAGGGGAGCCACGAGGGGCCCACGAGGGGTGGAGGGCGCGCCCCCCTGCCTCGTGGCTTCGTCGTTGCTTCCCTTACGTGCACTCCATGTCTCCCGGGTTGCTTTCCTTCCAAAAATAAGTTCCGTGAAGTTTCATGTCAATTGGACTCGTTTGATTTACCTTTTCTGCGATACTCTAAAACAAGGACAAAAACAGAAACTGGCACTGGGCTCTGGGTTAATAGGTTAGTCCCAAAAATAATATAAAAGTGTTTAATAAAGCCCATAAACATTCAAAACAGATAATATAATAGCCTGGAACAATCAAAAATTATAGATACGTTGGAGACGTATCAGCATCCCCAAGCTTAATTCCTGCTCGTCCTCGAGTAGGTAAATGATAAAAACAGAATTTTTAATGTCGAATGGTACCTAACATATTTATCCATGTATTTCTCTTTACTGTAGCAAGAATATTCAGATCCATAAGATTCAAGACAAAAGTTTAATATTGACATGAAAACAATAATACTTCAAGCATACTAACTAAGCAATCATGTCTTCTCAAAATATGAAGGCCAAAGAAAGTTCATCCCTACAAAATCATATAGTTTAGTCATGCTCCATTTTCGTCACACAAGAATGCTCTCATCATGCACAACCCCGATGACAAGCCAAGAAATTGTTTCATACTTTAGTAATCTCAAACCTATAAACTTTCACACAATATATGAGCGTGAGCCATGGACATAGCACTATGGGTGGATTAGAATATGATGATGGGGGTTATGTGGAGAAGACAAAAAAGGACAATGTCTCACATCAACGCGGCCAATCAATGGGCTAGGGAGATGCCCATCAATTGATGTCAATGCAAGGAGTAGGGATTGCCATGCAACGGATGCACTAGAGCTATAAATGTATGAAAGATCAACAAAAGAAATTAAGTGGGTGTGCACCCAACTTGCTTGCTCACGAAGACCTAGGGCACTTGAGGAGTCCCATTGTTGGAATATACAAGCCAAGTTCTATAATGATAATTTCCCACTAGTATATGAAAGTGACAAAACAAGAGACTCTCTATCATGAGGATTATGATGCTACTTTGAAGCACAAGTGTGGCAAAGTATAGTAGCATTGTCCCTTCTCTCTTTTTCTCTCATTTTTGGGGCCTTCTCTTTTTTTATGGCCTTTCTCTTTTTTTGGGCCTTCTCTTTTTTTTGGCCTTTATCTTTTCTTTTATTCCTCACTTGGGAAAATGCTCTAGAGAATGATGATCATCACACTTCTATTTATTTACAACTCAATGATTACAACTCGATACTAGAACAAAGTATGACTCTATATGAATGCCTCCGGCAGTGTACCAAGATATGCAATGAACCAAGAGTGACATGTATGAAATAATTATGAACACTGGCTTTGCCACAAATACTATGTCAACTACATGATCATTCTAAGCAATATGACAATGATGAACGTGTCATGATAAACGGAAAGTTGCATGGCAATATATCTCGGAATGGCTGTGGAAATGCCATAATAGGTTGGTATGGTGGCTGTTTTGAGGAAGATATAAGGAGGTTTATGTGTGAAAGAGCGTATCATATCACGGGGTTTGGATGCACCGGCGAAGTTTGCACCAACTCTCAGTGTGAGAAAGGGCAATGCACGCTACCGAAGAGGCTAGCAATGATGGAAGGGTAAGAGTGCGTATAATCCATGGACTCAACATTAGTCATAAAGAACTCACATACTTATTGAATCTACAAGTCATCAAAAACCAACTATTACGCGCGTGCTCCTAGGGGGATAGATTGGTAGGAAAAGACCATCGCTCATCCCCGACCGCCACTCATAAGGAAGACAATCAAATAACACCTCATGGTTCAAATTTTTTACACAACGTTTACCAGACGTGCATGCTATGGGACTTGATTTTCCTTTTCTGCGATACTCTAAAATAAGGAAAAAAACAGAAACTGGCACTGGGCTCTGGGTTAATAGGTTTGTCCCAAAAATAATATAAAAGTGTTTAATAAAGCTCGTAAACATCCAAAACAGATAATATAATAGCATGGAACAATCAAAAATTATAGATACATTGGAGACGTATCACCAAGGTCTGACATCAGTTCTTTCATTGAACTTGGGGAACGCATTGGTGTTGGTGTTGACATTTGCGTGCCGTTTGGGTATCCATAGACCTTGTGGATAGCTTCCTTGGTAATCTTGATTTTTTGTCTTCGGTACCATCACCGAAGGTTATTGTCATGCTTTCTGTGTCCAGGTTGTCGTAGATGTGTGCTGCAAGCGGTCTGCAGATGGAGCCTATTATTTTGCAGTTCTCTATGCTGCCAAATCCTGCTGTCCTAATATCTTGCCGCTGACGTTCTTTAAGTAATTTCCATGCATTCTTGACATGAGCGAATGCTACTCCTGCCTTGATTTAGCATTTGCCCTTATTTGTTGTTGCCTCGTGTTCTTTGACAACTGTTGGTATTGCCTATTCTTTGCCACTCGTATTTCTCCTCTTCCCGGCTTTCTGGCTTGATTTGGGATGTTACAGAAGAAAAATAAGGTTTTGTTAGAAAGTACCGTTAGATCTCGAGTGTTGAATAGTGGTATCAAAATGAGTAAATAAGTATGTTTTACATGGTCGTCTTGTTCTGTGTCACTGTCGTGCTCTTCCGCATCATCGCAGTCTGCAGGAATGAAATCTGCATCATGTTGTCTGTCATCGTCGGCATCATCAGCATTTGAACCTTTGCTGTTGGCATCGTCTTGTTCTTCTTCTACCCTTTGTCGTTTGTTTTTCTTCTTGCTTTCACCTTGTTTCTTCATGGCGGTTGGTGCTGTTGGCGGGAGTACCATTAGAGGTAATGGCTGATGCTGCAAGGTACTAGTGTCAGCAATGTTTTCAGCATTGTCCTTTTGATTTGGCCTTTTTACTCCAGGAGTAAAAACAGTACTGCTAACTGATTTTCTCTTTTTTTTGCTTGCTGCTATATGTTTAGACCTGTTGAGCCTTGTGTAAGTTACCATTTCTTCCGGAGGTGCTTTGTTCTTCATGTTTTGTTCTATGTCCTTTTTTGATGAATGAGGAGACATGTTGTGTGTTTCTGCGATTTCGATATCACCGTCTTTGTGTCCTGCATAATGACTAGGTATCAAAAAAGGATATAGTTTTGTCCGAAAAAATTGATACAAATTTAAAACTTATTTCTTCCACTATTATGCATAAGGAATGTGAAACTCCGAACTGGGGTTTTTAGTTTCTTTTTTGGGTTAAAATAGTTTATTACTACTGTTACCGATTCAGGTAATCAGGGGATAGAACAAAATATTAATTATGGTTATAAGTGCAGCTGAGGAAGTGAAGTTAGGGTCAACTATTTTCTGGGACAAAAATGCACACTGCAAGTGATATTTCATAATGGGAGGAACATCATCAAGGAGAGTCGAAGATTTACTGGGTAAGATAAAATGTTTTTGAATTAAAAATAAGATATTGTGTGGACATTTTTAATGTTTTCTGTAAACAAATATATAAAAAGGGGTAGGTAGTTTTATTTGTAGAAATAATTAAGTTATTGTTGTCAAGAAGAGCAGTTAAGTTATTAATGTCTCTTTATGGTTTTTCTTAGATCGAGAGTCGACACTTTGCTCAAACATTTCACATGAGCTTGCTGTATTGCATGCTCTTCAGCAGGGTCTTCGTCAAAACTTTGTTGGGTGTTAGCTTCTTCGTGAGGGTTACTCATTGCTGCATGAAAATGGCCAGGTGTTAGAAGCATAGTTGAGTGTCACAGAAAAAACATCATGGTGTGAATACAAATTTGTATGGAAATAGAGGCACGGGTTGTTTCACCCTAGAAGCACAGGGTACACCTATTCTTTGTTGACGGTTTTTCACACCAGAGGCACTTAATTTGAAAAACAGTTACATTGAAGGGACAAGGGATGTAGAAAATGTCGTATGGTTATCAGGTTTGGCCTCTCAGGATGCTTGCGGGGTTTGGATCTATCGACGTATTCTAGTTAGTGATGTTTCAGGTATAGTACCTTTGAGCACATATCGTATGGCAGAAACTCCAGGGCGGAGAGCAGTAGCATTTCTATTAAATCTCATCTCTACGCTAGATCAATCTGTTAGACAAATTGATTTAGGGTATTGGAAAACTCCTTGGTATCGATGGTTAGGGTGGCTGTTCGTGGAAGTGGAAAAATCACTTCAATCTACCTGGTCGAATGGAATGGGATAGAATGATAATTACCTTCAATTACTTGTGCGATGTTCTTTGCTTCCATCCGCTTCTTGTGTCGTTGCTCTTTTTTGTTCCGATTTCCACTACCACTGTTGAAGTCCTCGCCGTCAGTCGCCGTAGCCGGGGGGGAGGGGGGGTTATTGGTGTTGTCGCGGGGAGTGTTTAGCTATCTGTTTGTCGGATTGGAGGGCGGTTGGTGAACGTGGTGGCCGTTGTCCGATGACGCGAACTCGATTTTGAATTTGTGTTTGTGTGCAGAAGGAAGGAGGAGAGTGTGCGGGAGTGATGAAGGTTTCGAGATTTACTTTGCGAAAGGGGAAGCAAGATAGTAGAAGAGGGAGGGAGAGATGGAAACCATCGAACCGTCTCTAATCCTCAACCGTTTGTTTGAGCATAAAGATTCGTTCTGCTAGGCTCGGGTTTTTTATGTGCTAAAATATTAATATTTTTTAGTGTTGACACTGGTAGTGCTAAAGTGGGGCCTCTCTACAAGCATGTGGATGCAGGCACATGAGGCACGGAAGCGCAGGTTCTACACGCACGTAGATGCAGGCACAGGGCGCACGGAAGTGCAGGTTTTACAGGCAGTTAGAGAACCACGGGACAGGCAAGTGTCTCGTGAGGCACGTGGATGTAAGCATCAGAGGCACAGAAATGAAGCGAACACGGGCACAGACTTGCTGTTTCTCGAGGCACGGGTGTCAACCCTGTGGATGTACAAGAGTGCGATGGCAGAGGCATGTGTTAGAATGCACGGTTAAAGAGGCATGGTTCTGAATTGTCGGGAGCAACGCGGGCGTGGCAGTGGGACCATGTAAGAGTCATGGCGCATTTTACATTAGACACGTGGGTGTAGGCATGGAAGGCAAAAAAGTGAATCCACCACAGGCACGTATGTGTATTTTCTCAAGTCACTGGTGTACATGCTCTGGATGCACAAAAGTGTGTCGATACAGGCATGGGTGCGACTACTCGGTTAGGGAACCACAGTTGTGAAGTCACGTGGGTGTGGCACTACGAGGCACGTAAGAGTCGTGGCAAGTATCACGTGAGGCACATGGATGTAGGCACGGGAGGCACGTGGATGTAGGCACAGGAGTCACAGCATTCTAGGCAACGCAGGCACGGACTTACGGCTTCTCGAGGCATGGGGTATCAACCCTATGGATGCACAAGAGTGCGGTTGCAGAGGCATGTGTCATAATGCTCGGTTTAGAGAGGAATGGTTCTGAAGTCTCAGGAGCCACGCATATCACGTTAGGCGCGTGGGTGCAGGTATGGAAGGCACATAAGTGAAGGTACCACAGGCACGTACATGCACGCCCTGGATGCACAAAAGTGTGGTGGTAGTGGCATGCGTCCGACTACTCGGTTAGAGAACCACGATTGTGAAGTGACGTGGGTGTAGGCGCATGAGGCACGTGGATGTAGGCAAAGGAGTCACGGCATTCCAAGCAACGCAGGCATGGACTTAAGGCTTCCCGATGCACGGAGTATCAACCGTGTGGATGCACAAGAGTGCGGTGGCAGAGGCATGTGTCAGAATGCTCGGTTTACAAAGGAATGGTTGGGAAGTCTCAGGATGCACGCATGTCACATTAGGCGTGTGGGTGCAGGTATGTAAGGCACATAAGTGAAGGCAGCACAGGCACATACGTGCACGCCCTGAATGCACAAAAATGTCGTGGCAGAGGCATGGGTTAGACAACTCGGTTAAAGAAGCACGGTTGTGAAGTCGTGTGGGTGTAGGCGCAGGAGGCCCGTGGATGTAGGCACAGGAGTTACGACATTCCAGGCAACACAGACACGGACATACGGCTTTCCGAGGCACGGGGTGTCAACCTTGTGGATTGACAAGAGTGCGGTCGTAGAGGCATGTGTCAGAATGCTCGGTTTACAAAGGAACGGTTGTGAAGTCTCAGAAGCCATGCATGTCACGTTAGGCGCGTGGGTGCAGGTAGGGAAGGCACATAAGTCAAGGCAGCACAGGCACGTACGTGCATGCCCTGGATGCACAAAAGTGTGGTGGCAGAGGCATGGTTCCGAGTACTTTGTTAGAGAACCACGTTTGCGAAGTCATGTGGGTCTAGGCGCAGGAGGCACGTGGACGTAGGCACAGGAGTCATGGCAATCTAGGCAACGCAGGCACGGACTTAAGTCTTCCTGAGGCACGGGGTATCAACCCTTTGGATGCACAAGAGTGCGGTGGCAGAGGCATGTGTCAGAATGCTCGTTTACACAG